>NW_007247368.1:216961-256563 GCF_000164805.1 Carlito syrichta
TACATGTTCTCATGCAAAAAGAAACACAGGAAGAATAAACTAGAAACAATGAAATTGGTGATATACAAGGGGTGGGTGGAAATGGGATTAGAGATGATGCAAAAGATGGGAAATGGGGTATGTTGAATGGTTAATGTTAGAACCAGGCTCACGTATTAAAAAGCCAAGTAGGGCCAGGTGCGGTGGCTTAAACCTGTAATCCCAGCACTTTAGAAGGCTATGGCAGCCAGGCTCGGTGGCTCAGCCTGTAATCCCACGCCTTTGGGAGGCTGAGGTGAGTGGATTGCCTGAGCCCACGGGTTCGAGACCCGCCTGGGCAGCGAGACCTCATCTCTACAATAAATCAAAAAATCATCCGGGTGTGGTAGTGCATGCCTGTAATTCCGGCCACTTGGAAGGCTGAGGTGGAAGGATCGCCAGAGCCCCAGCAGGTTGAGGCTGCGGTGGCTGGGATCGGCCACTGTACTCCAGTTTGGGCGACAGAGTGAGACTCCTACTCAAAAAAAGGAAAGATTTCAATTTCTCCTTTGTTTGATTGTGCAAACAAATAGATAACAAATCAGTAAAGATATAGCATATTGAACAACACAATTAAGCTTGAATTATTTGTGACATACAGAACACCATTACCAAAAACTGCAAAAAATATATACATTATTTTCAGGTGTATGTATGATGTTTATCAGAAGTCACTGACTATATGTTAGATTTTAGTCTCAACATATCTTAGAGCATTGAAATGACACAGAACATGTTCCCTGACCAAAGTAGTATTAAGCAGGGATTCAAAACCAAAAAGAGTGTCTGGAAAATCCACACAAGTGTGTGGAAAGAAGAAATATGTTTCTAAACAGTCTATGGGTCAAATAAGAAATCATAGTGGAAACTAGAAAATATTTTGCAGTGAGTGATTCATGAAAATGCAACACATCACAATTATGGGCTTCATTTAAGGTCATGCTTAGAAGTAGACTTTTAGTCTTAAGTAAATATATGTATATATGAAAATAAGTGTAAAATCAGTGAATATTGATTTATAAATAAAATCCATGGTCTAAGTACGCATATAAGACATTTTTAAAAAGGAATTTAAAATTAGACCCAAAGACAAGAAAGAGAATGTTGAAGATAATAGTTCAAATTAATGAGTTAGTAAAAAAAAAAAAAGTGCATTAGAGAGAATCATCAAAGCCAAAAAGTTTCTCCTTTGAAATGATTAATAAAACCATAAGTTTCTGTAAGAATGATAAAGAAAAAAAGAGCCGGACTTGGTGGCTCAGCCTGTAATCCCCCGCCTTTGGGAGGCTGAGGTGAGTGGACTGCCTGAGCCCGTGGGTTCGAGACCCGCCTGGGCAACTTGGTGAGACCTCATCTGTACAATAAATCAAAAAATTAGCTGGGTGTGGTAGCGCACGCCTGTAGTTCCAGCTACTTGGAAGGCTGAGTGAGGCAGAAGGATCACCGGAGCCCAGCAGGTCGAGGCTGCGGTGGCTGGGAGTGGCCACTGCACTCCAGTCTGGGTGACAGAGTGAAACTCCAACTCAAAAAAAAAAAAAGAAAGAAAGAAAGAAAAAAAGATAGCAAGTTAGCAATGTGAAAAATAAAATTGGGACACCACCACAGATCCTACAAGGTTTAACAAAGCTATTAGTAGGACACCATGAACAATATTTTACCACTCCTGAAATTTGAAAACAGCTCTGGCACCAAACATTCAGACTAATTTAGATAATTTGAATAGAAACACCTTATGTACCTTAGGCAAACTTGCACAAACATGTATAAGAATTCTTACATTAATAATAACTGTTAGATACCAGAATCCCAGCAGGGCCTCCAGAATGTAAGTTCGGACCCACTGTGGGCTGTGGTGTTGTATGATCCGGTGTTCCGTGAAAGATACAAAGAATTGCACAGAAGTTAGACTGGAAAATATAGTTTATTTAGAAAGTAAGTTAGAGAGACTGATTGATTTATTCACCTTCCCAAGGTAGTAGAGGGGGCCAAAGTAAGAAACATGGCGGCCATAGCTCAAAGAGCCACGTTGGCACACCAGTTTAATAAAGCAATGGTGACTGCCTGCTCAGAGTCGTATCCTTTTAAACTTGCCCTTGGATGGGAAAAGGTCATTAAGGTAAATGGGTGGTGGTCTGCTCCATATCATCATGAGCGGTAGGTAAGCACACGTACTGAAGTCAGGTGATGGACAACAGACAGGTGAGTTGGGTTGGTCACATGACTGCTGCCATGTTGATGGAGTCTGTGTCCTGAAGGTCATGAAGAGCTGATTGATATAGGTTAAATTGGACCTTATGGGTGGAGGTAAATACTTGAAATAGAAAAGCTAATTAGTACTCAACAAGCTGGGGAGGGGGTTGTAAAACAATTATCAATAGCTACCTTTGAGAAACTGGTTGTGTTCTTGGCTAGTGATTAGAGAATAAATTAAAGTGAACTGCCAGAAAAGTATGACAAACCTAAGCAATGTTAAAATGGCTGTTCATTGTGTATATTGACTCCATGTTATGGTTGTACTAGCGGGAAACTGGGACTGGCCCAGATGTCCCTTGCAGGAGAGTTTATGAACACGTTGTTATATTGTATATGAAAGTCATATATCTCATTTGCAACAAGTCAACTTGGGCTCGGTGAGCATGGAAGCTCAATACACAGTATATAACAGAAGAGCTCAGAGTACAGTGTCATTTATGTCAAGTAGAAAAACATGCAGAATGACACTTTATATATGGTTAGTTACATATTTATATTAAATAAAAGCATGGCAACTGCATGGGAGTGATCAAGGAGGAGGTCACCTCTGGGGAGTGAGTGTGACCTGCCTAGGGGGGCAGGCAGCTTCTGCAGGCTCGGTAATGTTTTTTGGTACAGAGTTACATTATTTTTATACCTTTCTCCTTGTCAAATATTCCATAATAAATTAAAAAAATAGAAACAGTAAAGGAAAGAAGCTAGAACCATCTTTGGCAGTTTTTGTTAACAAGCCCAGCCATAACTGACAGCGCAAACAAGACTGGCACACTTGAATCTGCTCATTCCCTTGGAGAGAGATGTTGGTGTTGGGATTCACTAGGGTCATTTAAACCCATATCTGCCTATGTATGAAATAACAGGTCACAATACACTTTATCCTGCTATCCTCTGCTGCTTTTGAAAAGATCACTAATTTTAAGGAAAATAGTTTCCAAAGGTTTAATAAATGTATATAAATGTTGCTTGCCTAGGGCTTATGGCTATCAAGCAACAGATTTCATTGCTCATGAGTTTTTATTTATTTATTTATTTTTTGAGTTGGAATCTCACTCTGTTACCCAGACTGGAGTGCAGTGGCCGCTCCCCGCCACTGTAGCCTCGACCTGCTGGGCTCCGGCGATCCTTCCGCCTCAGCCTTCCAAGTAGCTGGAACTACAGGCGCACGCTGCCACTCCCGGCTAATTTTTTTTTGATTTTTTGTAGAGATGAGGTCTCACCAAGTTGCCCAGGTGGGTCTCGAACCCATAAGCTCAGGCAATCCATTCACCTCAGCCTCCCAAAGCGCTGGGATTGCAGGCTGAGCCACCCAGCCTGGCCTGCTTATGACTGTTTAAAAGCACTTAACTATCATGTGACATTGGGGGACTGGGGATTTGTGGGTAATGGCTGAAGATCTTTTCCTCTGTTGGAATGGAAGCTCTCCCAGGACTGGGACTTTCTCAGTTTCTTTTCTGCTTCTGTGTCCTCAGTAACCGTCTCCAGAAAAATGATACCTAGCAGATGTTCAATCAATACTGGTTATGAGACTTAAGGAAAGAATACCTTAAAACTAACTTGAAACTCTTCTTGTTTATTTTCGTTACAATTACCATAATAACCGTTCTATATCCTGGGAATGTCATGAGGCTATTTTACATCTTAGTCCAGGAGTTTTATCTAGCAAATTACTTAATTTTAAAGAGCACAGTATTCTTGTTGTTACAGTATGGATAGGGGGAGGGCGGTGTGCTGGAGGCATGAAGAGGTGAGGGGAGGCGCGGCACCGGTAACCCAGAGATCCAAGTAATTGCAAAGAATTGGAACACACAAAAATGTTAAGAAAGAAAAGTTTATTTAAAAGTAAATTAGAGAGAGAGAAGGGAGAAAGAAGATTCACCTCCCCAAGGTGGGGGAGAGGGCCAAAGCCAGGAAGCACATAGCTATACCAGAGTCTAGCAAGGCAATGGCCGCTGGTTGCTTGTGGTTGAGTCCTTTTAACCATTCCCCTTGATGAGGAAAAAGCATTAAGGTGATTGGGTGGTGGTTTGCTCCAAGTCATCACAAAGGCACAGGTGATGGACAGCAGGCAGATGGGTGGGTTAGTCACATGATTGCTGTCATGGTGGGGTTTATTTGTGTCACGTAGGTCACAAAGGGCTGATTAGGTTAAGGGGGGGGTTCCTGCAAGAGACTTGTTAGACATTTGCAATTCACAAACTCAGACATTTGCAACTCACAAATTCCTTGACCAGAGGTGGTTGTATTATTATTTTTATTTTTTTGGTCAGCCAAAGGGTGATCTTTGATCTTTGGCCTTGACAAGGAGCCTAAAAGTTTACTATGGATTATTATGCTAAACCAAGAATTGAAAGGTTGGGCTGTCCTGGTCTTGCATCTGATGGAGATTTGCTGAGGGGGGATGGGATAGGCTGCTGTTTGTCCTGTGGTGTAATGTCTGACACTTTCTAATGACTGTGCTGAGGCAAAAAGACTAAACTAAGAATAAGCTAAATTTCTTCTAGGTTTCTATAGGTACCTTTCACTTGTTTGTAGTATTCTCCAGCAGGAGGTAGAAGCTTCACAAGTGAACTCAGAATTGCTTATCTCCGAGTTCACTTCTCTGTGGGGTAAAGTGGGGAAAGCGAATTAGATTAGAATGCTGTTTCTCTGGCAATACTGGCACAGAAGCCTTTTCATCACAGCAAATGGTGATTCTAAAAGTTTGTCTTTTTGTAGTAATGAAAATGGTTCCTGTCTTTACTGTGGTGGCTATACAACTGTATACAGTTGTCAAAACTAATTGAAACTGTAGAATAAATTAATTTTATTGGGTATAAATTATACTTCAATAATTAAGATGAAGAACCAAAACAAGAAACAAGACCCAAAAGTTAAGATTTTTCCTGAATGAAAGATAGAGGACAAAGGATTTTTTTTTTTTAAAGGCCTTACTGCAGAAGGTAGTAGCATTCTTCACACACACACACACACACACACTGGTGCTTGAATACGACTGAGAATCTTGACAAAAATTATCCTATTTTAGAATGAGTGGTGGCTCCGGTCACATGCTCTTTGATTTTCTTTCTTTTTTTAGAGCGGCATTTTCCTAGCTCAGCTCACACTTGACTGAATACACTGATCGATTATCTGGGGATTAGCTTTGGCCTCTCATTTCCTGTTTTCCATTTCTCCTCCCCAGCAGGCCTTGGGCCTTTGTTGTCAGGCTTGTGGCTGAGATAAGCTATCGGGGCATGTTTGTATTAGAAAAATGGTTGTAGATGGAACAGTTATAAATAGACTAACAGGTATTAAAGGTTGCAGTCTTTGTTTTGGTTAAGTCAGAAGGAGAGAAGAAATAATTAAGATATTTAAGACAAGACAGACTAATTTACATAAACTAGGAAAATGTAATTTTTCTGTGTTCCTACTGATTTTCCTTACCCACCTATTTGAATTTGTTTATTGGTAAGTTGCCGGCTGTAATTGGATTTCTACTATTATGCAGTCCGGCTTTATTTAAATCAATAATTTCTAGACTTGTATCTCTGGTGCTCCTTAAAAATGCAAGTGTTCGTGTTGCTCAAAGTTGTTTTATTTCACTGTGTTGCCAGCTTGTTACTCTTGCATTTTATTTAATTCACACAGCAGTAGTACAAAAAGCATGTCATCTGGAGCAGGGCTCACATACATTAGAAGTATTTGTTATTACAAAACATGATGATTCACTATAATATTGCAAGTTGATGTCTTTTTTTTTCTCCAGTGTAAAAGTTAGTATTGTTGAATGTTACCAGTTTTCTCTGGTGAGAAGCAGTATTATTTTTGAAATGGCCACAGAGCTGCCTGGGATTGTAGCTGTTAATCCAGGTTGCTATTTTCAGCTTTAGGGGTTTACCATTGTTTACATTTTTAATGTAGACTAAGACGTACTTGTTTGAATCAAGCTTTAAATATTGCTTAATATTGTGAGCACAGCTTCTAAAAAGAAAAATCCTTAAATTTGAAACAAGAGCTTTTTACCTAGGTTTTATTTTTATGTCACTTTCTGCTTACAACTGAAACATCTGGTTGGATACATGACAATAGAATCTTTTACTTCTCAACAGTATCTCACATCTAAATGAATTTGTACTTTAAAACCTCAGCTCATGGCTGGGGGGAGGAAGTTCACCTTGTTTAAATGACCAGTGTCTGAAGGAGAGGGCTTCGGGGCGATTGTGCAGCTTGTCTGCTTCATCCCAGAAAGCAGCCATTCTTACCTGTGGTCCAGGGTCTGCAGGGTCAGACTATTTCCATAACGATACCGAGGCATCGTTTGCCTTTTCCACTTTCATTTTCTCAGGAGTGTATAGTGCATTTTACAAAGGCTAAATGATGTGTGATACAGCTCAACAGTTTGAATGCAGCAGCAGATATGCGAATCTATTTGCTTAAGCCAAACATAAAAGAGATTTGCAGAAATAAGTGTGTTATTCCTTTCCTAAATTTTGTTTCAAAATTTATAGTTACTTATGTTGCAATTATTTATGTTAATATGAACATGTGGGTTTATTACTGTTAATTTTAATAACAAGATTTATTTTTGTTTTTGAATACAGTAAATATTGATAAGATGTAACCGACATAAACACAAGATCTTTTGATTTCTCAATTGTTAAAAATATTGGGAATCTTGGGGCCTAAGATTTTTCACAACTATGTCTGTAAAATGTGTGTTAACAATGAAATAGTTTCAGATATTTCAGCATCAGTTTTTTATAGCAACATTTCTGTCATGTTTCTTTAGCCATCAGTTAGTAACTTTTATTTTTAAATAATGTGATGAGTTCCGTTTTTGAAGCTTCTAGAGAATTTTGGTTATCCAAAGCCCGATTTTTCCTACCTGCTGTAGAATCTGACTCTGTTGATGGGTGGTGGAGCTCTGTAACTTTTCTGGCTGCATCACATATAAGAAGTCATTAACTCCCTCAAAATGAATATCACCACCCTCAGCAAACAGCAGCCAAAGTATTACAAAGATGTCAAATTTTATGACATTCAGGCTTGTTTTTTTTTGAAAAAAGAAATGGAATGGAATGTTTAAAGTTTTAGTAGGGATTAAGGGGAATTTGATAATTTCTGATTACACTACAAGTAGCTATTTTTCTTCCTTTATGAGGGAAATCCTTTGGGCTAAATAGAAAATTTGTGCTTATGTGGTGTTCTGATATAACCATAGCTGCTGGGAAGAATCCTGTTTAGAAGAGATTCCTTTTGTGTCTGGTCAGCAGATTTTGGAGCTCAAAGTATAGTGTCTTAATTTATCTGCAAAACTTCAACTTGCTAAAGTAACCCTTCAAAGCTGAACTTTGGGGCTTTTAAAAGTCTGAATCTAATGTTTAGTATTTGTCAATGCGTAAGTCAGGGTTCTCCAGAAAGACAGAACTTAAGTGGGTGGATGGGCAGAGGGGCAGTTGGATGGATGGATGGATGGACGGATGGACAGACAGATGAGAGGGGATTTATTAAGGGAATTGGCTCACACCATTTTGGAGTCTTAGAAGTCCCACGATAGACTGTGTCTTTAACTGAATACCTGAGCTAAAGTAAATTTATTTCTTACAGTTCTGGAGGCTGTGAAGTATAAGTTTGAGGGGCCACATCTGATTGGCTTGTGGTGAGGGTTTCCTGCTGCGCCATAACATGCTGGAAGTCATCACACGGTGAGAGGTCTCATGAGAGAGAGAGCCAGCCTGGGTTTTATAAAAGAGATCCACTCTCCTGATAACTCATTAACCCATGACCCTTCTTGGAAAGCCCACCTCTTAGTACTGTTACATTGATGATTAACTTTCAACATGATTTTCAGAGGGGGCAAACATTTAAACCATGCAGGCCATCTGCAAGCTGGAGATGCAGGGAAACTGATAGCATGGTCCAATGACTGAGGCTGAAAGTCTGAGAGACCGGCGGGGGTATGGTGCATGCTGATGTGAGTCCTAAGTCCAAATGCTGGATAATTTGGAGTTCTGATGCTTAAGGGTAGAAGGGTGTCTCAGCTTCGAGAGAGGGAGGGAGGGAGGGGCCCCCAGCTGATTGGGTGGTACCCACTCACATTGAGGGTAGACCTTCCCTACTCAGGCCGCTGACTGTACACCTATCTACTCCAGAATCACCCTTATATAAATGATTTTCACACCCATAAATAATGCTTTACCAGCTATGTCATTATCTGTCAATCTAGTCCAGACACCTCGTATTTGCCACCACAGTCAGGATGATATATATTGTGGGAAGTTACAGAAATGCTCATTAATTTGTCATGTCTGTCCCATGTGCTAAGTCCCCCATTACACACAGTTTATTTGTATGTGAGTGACAGTAAGTTTAACCTAGTGTCCTAGCCTCTTATGTTACAGGGGAAGGCAAGAAATAGTAATTTCCCCAAGGCCATACTTGTATTCAGTTTTGGTCTTTCCACTGCAAACAAATGGCATTTCAAACAGAATGAATTGTTTGAAAACTTCAATGTTGAGACATGGTGTAGTCCTAAATAGAAAATGCCCTGATGTGTTTTGACTCCTTAGCTTTTGAGAGATGATTTCGTTTTCATACACCCTTGTAGTCTTACCAAAATATTGGTTGATTTTTTTCCAAATTAAACTGTAAAAATAGCTGGACATGGTGGCTCACACCTGTAATCCCAGCACTTTTGGAGGCTGAGGTGAGAGGATTGCTTGAGTCCAGGATTTGAAGTCAGCTTGGGCAACACAGTGAGACTTCATCTCTACAAAAATAAATAAATAAGTAAATAAAAATAGCTGGGCGTGCTGGCTCATGCCTGTATTCCCAGCACTTTGGGAGGTGGAGGTGAGAGGATTGCCTGAGCTCAGGTGTTTGAGACCAACCTGGGCAACGTGACAAGACTGTATCTCTACAATAAATCAAAAAATTAGCCAAGCGTGGTGGCGCATACCTGTGTGTGGTTCCAGCTACTTGGAAGACTGAGGTGGAAGGATCGCCTGAGCTCAGCATGTCAAGGCTGCAGTGGCCGTGAGTATGCCACTGCACTCCAGCCTGGGTGACAGAATGAGACTCTGACTCAAAAAAGCAAAAACATAAGTAAATAAAATTAGTCACATGTGATGGTGCGTGCCAGTATTCCCTGCTACTCAGGAGGCTAAGGTGGAAGGATTGCCTGAGCCAGGAGGTGAAGGCTACAAGTGAGCTGTGATTATGCCACAGCACTCCAGCCTGGGTGATAGTGTGAAACCCCAACTCAAGCAAACAAACACACACTGTAAAAATAAGTTAACAAAAGGCAGAAATTTCTTAAATAAGACATCATCCAGAAACAATGGTTTTGAAATTATTGTTGATCATCGTGTTTTAGTACATTTCAGTTGCATCATCTTCCTGTGGATTTGTATATAACTGGTTATTTGTACGTTTTGATTATAAACACTGTAAAAAGTCGTTTGCTCTCCTAGAGTTCCACTTTCATGCTTCACCATCTGTTGCAAGGTGATCTAAATCCTTTTACACAGACCTAGGTGCTGATTCTGTTTCTTGACAAAGATCTTTAGCTTGAGAGCCACTCATAGGTTTGGAAAATGAGCCTGTGACCTTGACTCATGTCCCTAAAGGCAGTGAGCAGCTTAGTCAAATGGGTGTGGTCTGCTTCTGTGTTTCTTTCATCTCCTTATTTTTCTTTAAAAATTCATTATGTTGGTTCTGAGCATGCCTCTCAGATGTTCCAGGTTGTATCCATTAGGAAATGTCAATAAATGTACCTCCAGCAGGATTTTGCATCCTATCTGATTGTGTGTTAAAGTATGTTAGAGGCTGGGTTGCAGTGGCTCACGCCTGTAATCTTAATACTTTTGGAGGCTGAGACGGGAGGATTGTTTGAGCCCAGGAGCTTGAGACCAACTTGGGCAACATAGCAAGACATCATCTCTACAAAAAATTTAAAAAATTATCTGGACATGGTGGCAGGTGCCAGTATTCCCAGCTACCCGAGAGACTGTGGTGGAAGGATTGCCTGAGCCTGGGTGACAGAGTGAGTACCTAGCCAAAAAAATTTTTTTGTTCCAAACTGAAGTGATGAGGCCGGAGGGAAGCTGTGCTCCAGCCTTGGTTCTTGCACCGGTCAGCCCAGGTACCACACTGCCAGTGGAGCTAGAGGACGACTCCAGGGAGTTTAGATCCTTTTAAGCCCTGAGAAAGCTGGAGGACGGATGTTCTAGGATCAAACAAGAGAGGACACTTTGTTTGCTCAATGGCAAAAAGATTTACTTGCCCTTACTCCACCCTGTCACATAAAAGAAAACACCATGTTTAGTTAATGACTCTGCACCTTTGGGGGAGACGTACACTCTAGGTTGTTTGTTGGGTATTTTCAGAGCCCTTTCTTTTTCTTTGAGGAAAGTCTGTGGAGTCAGTATTTCCGCTTTCTCTGTGACCTCCTGGCACCCATGCTAGGACAGAACCCTGGGATGTGTGGACCTTGATGGCCTGAGCCCTGGTGATACACTTGATGGCATGTTGAACTGCAACGACTGTAAAGCCATATAGTGTCTAGATATATAAAATGTTACCTTCCTAGAGTCTTAGGTTAGAAGTAGAGTAGTGGCTCAAAATATTACAAGATACTTCCTCCCTGATGTCATTTTTAAGATTTTATTTTTTTATAAGTTGACAATTTATAATTGCATATATTTGTGGGGTACAAGGAGATTTATATGACTCATGAATACGTAAATCAAGCCAATTAACATATTTGTCACCTCAAATACTTGTCAGTTTTTATGGTGAGAATATTTGAAAAAAATTTTTTTTTTTTTTTTTTGAGTTGGAGTCTCACTCTGTTGCCCAGACTGGAGTGCAGTGGCCGCTCCTGACCACGGCAGCCTCGAACTGTTGGGCTCCAGCAATCCTTCCACCTCAGCCTTCCAAGTAGCTGGAATTACAGGCATGCACTACCATGCCTGGCTGATTTTTTGATTAAATATTTGAAATTTACTGTTAGCAATTTTTTTTTTGGAGTTGGAGTCTCACTCTGTCACCCAGACTGGAGTGCAGTGGTACACTCCCGGCCCATATGTAAGTGAGAATATGCAGTATTTGTCTTTTTTTCCCCTGACTTATTTTGCTTAGCCTAATGTTTTCCACTTCCATCCATTTTGTTGCAAGATGAATTTTCTTTTTAATGACTAAGGTAGTATTCCATTGTGTCTATATACCAATTTTTAAAAATCTGTCCTTCTGTTGGTCGGCACTCTGGTTGATTCCATAACTTGTTTATTGTCAACAGTGCTGCAGTAAACAGGGAGTGCAGATATCTCTTTGACAAACTGATATCAGATCTTTTGGGTAAATACTCAGAGCGGATTCCTACCTCTAATTTAATTGTCATTGCTGTCAGCAATCCCTGATGTTCATCCACAAAGTTGGGCAAATATGATCCTCTGACTCTTGTGGAAAACTTATCTTTAGATTTGATTTGCCTGTGCAAATGCAAGTTGAGCATGCCTAATCCAAAAATTCCAGACTTCTTGAGCACTATTATGCCATAAATAGAAAATTTTATTCATGACGTTTGTGACATGTTGCTTATATTATTACAAATATTTGACAAAATTACCTTCAGGCTATGTGTATTAGGAGTCTATGAAACAAATTAATTTTTTGTGTAGTCTTGAGTCCCATCCCCAAGATATCTCATTATGCATATGCAGATATTCTAAAATCTAAAGTAGTCCAAAATCTTCAACACCTCCGCTCCTAAGCATTTGGGATAAGAGCCACTCAGCCTATCATACTCTGCTTGGAGTTTTCTGTGACTATTCAAGAACAGTGGTCTTGGACCCCATTATCTGTCCCTGCTGCTGCTCTCTCTTGAAACCACTAGGATTTCTGTCCCCTTGGTGCAGTGACATATCTAACTGCCCTTGCCCTCTAGGTAGAGTGAACTCAGTAGAGTTGAAATGCCACTTTAGACCCAATGGTGGTGCACACTCGAAGGGAGATCATGCTTAGTGTCCTGACTACCAATTAAAAGTTTTATGTACTCGGTTCTGAATTATAGAGTAGACCCCTAATGTTCATATAACTCTTTATTATCACCATGTTGTGGAAATGTATGAAAACTTTATTCTGGTGGCTTAAGCCATATGGTGTACAAATGTTAGTCACTTTTTTCCCCAAATTTCCCTAATTTCTGGAAAAACATGGTTGGGCTATACAGTGTTAGCTTGTAAAGTAAGAATTTTGCTCTGAATCTAGAGTTTCCAATACTGAGCAGTTAAAAATTTACAGGAAGTTATTCTAATATCTGTAGTAGATTATTTTGAATTGGCAAAGTGATGCACTTGATAATATCCATCTTTTTTAATCTTATATTTTTAGACACATGGTCTTGTTCTGTCTCTGGGACTGGAATGCAGTGGCTCAGTCATAGCTTACTGCAGACTCCCAACTCCTGGACTCAGGTGATTCTCCCACCTCAGCCTCCTGAGTAGCTTAGACTACAGGTGTGTACCACCACGCTGACTGATTTTTAAACTTTTTGTAGAGACAAGGGTCTTAATATATTGCCCAGGCTGGTCTTGAACTCCTAGGTTTAAGCAATCGTCCCACTTTGGCCTTCTAAAGTGGTGGGATTACAGGCATGAGCCACCGTGTATCCATCTTTATATCCTGATGAGGTTGTCCTGTGAGGGCCCAATATCCGTCTTTATATTCTGGTGTGGTTGTCTTTGGACTTGATACCTCTGTCATATATGCTGACTTTGAAGGGACAGGAGTGGTATCTTCTGAATGACTCTTGGGACTTCATGGTTCCTACCAAGAGCTGGGGGGTAATGAGAAAAAGAAGCTCGTTTCTCTGTGATGTGGGTGACTTTAAAGTTGTTGTCCATTCTGGCTCACAGACCACCTTCATGTTGTAGAAGGACCCTCTGTGCTTGTCCTGCTGGTACTTAAGTACTCCCCACTTCGTTGATTATTGTGATGTTTAGAAATGATGTTAAATATTTTTCTGAGGATGATGTTAAAGCAGTCTGGGAAAGACTCAGATTTTCTATTCAAACAAGTGAAAATACTACATTAATAATAAAAAAAGATCTCTAGGACTGGATTTTTCTCATTGGCCTTAGACCCTGTGCCTGTGTTTGGATGGGCTGTTTGGGAGAACACAGTTACCTTCCTCAGCAGCCTTTCCTGCCTCTGTTGCCTTCTTCTTCCTCTGGGCTGCCCTTGTCAGCCATCTGATTCGGAATGTTTCCTCTCAGTTCTTCTGCATTTGTTTATTCTAACACTCTTGTCTGACAGCTCTATGGAAATCTTCCCTATCCTCCCAAATACCTTTTATTAGGAGCTTGCCTTTTTTCCTAAGTCCAGGTTTGTGGGATGAGTTTTGTCCTCCATTCATTTTCTTAAATGTACATGTATTCTTTATTTCAAAAGAAACCCAAGCCAAGGATGTGGAAGAATCCATACTGTAGCCCAGAACCAACTCCTCTGTGTTTGCACAGAACTCCTCTCAGGGAACTAACTGAGCAGGCTAACTGTGCTCCTGCTTAGTGCTTTTCTCTGGCTCTGGTATGTCCCACCATCTGTAGCCTTTCTTTTCTAAAAAAATAAAATGGTAGGAAATTATATGTTTCCTGTGTGAATTCTTCGCGTATTCAGGAATACACCCTAGGGTGCTTTCACACAGGAAGCTTCTCCCCTGCTCCTTCTTTACTCAGCTTTCTGCTGGAAATAAGCTACTTAGAAGCACTAGACCTTTGTGCCCTTGTTTGTTTATGTCGCTAGTAAATAATGCATCATATTTGTTGAAAAACGATTGATAAGCTTCGAGAATTGGTGCAAAAATGGAGATACCCTTTAATTTGCTGTATGACTTATTTTTATATTGCTATTGCTAGCATAACTGTAGGTCCTTGAGCAAAACCTCTATGACCTTACTGCCTTGTTTACTCTCTTTTTCTGTAAAACAGTGATCGTAATATTCAGCATTTACTGAGAGTCATTCATGTGACTTATGTTTAATCCTCACAGCCTAATGAGGTAGAGATGGTGTGTCTCCTCTGCCATTTGAGAGAACTGTGAGAGAAATGAGAAGTTACTTGCCCAGAGTCACACAGCTTCGTAAGCTGCAGGGCCATGATTCAAACCCAGGCTGTTTGGATTGAATCAAATGATCTGTTAGTTCACCTCTGGCTTAAATTTTCTATGTTTTTGAAGGAAAGGGCTAGTGAGTAGTAGGAATTAGAGGAACATACCCTATGGCTAGCTTTCAAGCAACACCCTTGTGTCTGAGGTGACCTTGGGAGCCTCGTCCGGGGCAGGGGAGCTCTCTGCTTCCTTGGCTGCTCCTCAGCGCCGCTGTTTTAACTTGTAAACCCTCTTCAGGATGGTGCTGGTAGCCAGTGCCACTGAGCAAGTAGAGAGAAACAGGAGGGATTCTCCCACAATTCCATTTCATCTACGTGGTTTGTTTGGACGAAGAAATCTAAATATAAACATGTGAGAATGAAAGAGACCACAGAAATGGTTTTGTTTATTCCTTCTTCACATTTCAGGGAGATAGGTGATGCCACTGAGGTGACTAGTGGTTGCAGACAGAGCTACAATCCCAGGTCTCACCTCATTTCACTCTTACAGTCCTTGGAAACAGAACACTGCCTCTCTTTATATACCCTTACTCTTAGGTTACTGGACTGTTAGAGAGATTGTGCCCATGATAGCTACATTTGTTTGCTTTGACTCTTTCTGTTCTGTTGTGTTGTGTCTGTGGGATTAAGATTCTGATGTCCTTTTTTAACACTATGCTGCCACCCCCTGGTTATTGGGTAGTACTGCACTAGGAAATCCAGTAGAACTTCAATTGCCTTTGGAGTCAAATGTTAGGAGTCTTACATTTAGGAACAAAGAAGCCAGAATAGTTATTTACTTGTGTGTAATCAACAAGTGTTCTTGGGTCAGAAGATATTGTAGGTGTTGTATGTCAGAGGTTCCCCAGAATCTCTGACTTGGTTCTGAAAAACCGACATTGTACGATGGTATTTCTGTGGCCCTTCAGGTTTTCAGACATCTGAAATGTGTTGCCAAAATGCCTAGATGTATAGATCTTAAAGCATTGGTGCTGGGGTGCCAGTAGCCCTGGATTCCTGCATGCTCTCCAAAGGACATTGAAGTGTGTGTGTGTAACTCAGTGACTGGAGATCCTTACCATCCCTTGCAGGAAACTGTGCTCAAGTGAAGAATTAACTCATACAACTCTCAGCAAAGTTCTTACACTTTTCCTGCGAACTGTTGGTTGTCATCACCAACTAACAGAGTAGATCATATTTCTTTGAGCACCTATTCAGTTCCAGATGCTTCCTATCTTTTTACTTCTCTCAGTAGTAGTTTAGGAGGGTTTCAATATCTCCATTACAGAAAAGTGGAGGCCCAGGGAACTTTGGTAATATGTCCATAGTCACGTATGTGGGAAGTTATGGAGTTGAGATTTGAACGTCAATAGGCTTTCCCGTATTCCTTCTAGTAGTCCAAACTCCAGGTTTTACTTGCAACATTCTGGCTTTGCTTTTTTAAAAAACAAAGCAAAACGAAATGAAAGGAAAAAGCTAGACCAGGGGTTTTCAACTAGAGACGACTTTGTTCCCACAGGGACATTTAGCAATGCTTAAGACATTTTTAGTTGTCATAACTCGAGGATGGTGGCACTGACATTTAGTGGGTGGAAGCCAGGGGTGTTGTTAAACATCTAACAGTGCACAGGCTGCCTCGTAACAAACACTTATCTGGCCTGAATGTCAGTAGAGCTGAGGCGGGGAGTCTTTGCTAGACAGTATATTTTACTTAATGAGTTTGTCCCCAAGCACTGCCAAACAGGCCACGCTTTTTCCCCTGGTTTATATTTTTCTTTCCACGAAGGGTAATCTTATCCTGCTTTTTCATTGTATCATCCCAGCTAGGGAAGAATCTTTAGGCTTGTAAAGGAGGAAAATTAATTTCCCTTTTACCTTTCTAAGTTCTTGGCAAAATAATTCTGTGGGAAAGAGGACCATTTTGGTATGTCATGTTCGGGTCTCCTACACTTTCTGTCCGCCCCACCGTGTCCTGGTGTTTGTCCCTCACTGCCTGTGTGTTGTTGGTCAGCAGTAAACTTTGAAGACCTCAGGCGTCCTGTAAGCTCACGGAAGACCAGACACAGCCAGGATTCAGGCTCTTGTCAGTCTTGTCCTAGAGTGGTTTCCTGGGATGTGTCCTGTATATCATTATGCCTCCCTTGAGTTCCTTACTTGCCTAGAAATAATCCATTGACATCTCTCCCATTTTTCCCCCAGATCAGATGTTACCCCCTCCAAAATCCCCTGCTGAAAGAAATTGCTCCTTTCTCTAAACTCCTGAGGATAACATTTGTTCCATTTATTTAGCATACTGGTTTGTCCACTTTTTTCTATGTGCAGTATATATAGTGTAGGATCCTTTTTTGTTGTTAAGGTTTTTAGTACAAAAGCACAAAATGAATAAAAACTAAAGAGTACCCATCGTGGAGGAGGATTCTCTGTATCCAGCCTGTTTTATTCAAACCAGTGATGATACCCTATTGTTATAGACATGTCTATTTGACAGTTAATTGCAAGTTAGGAATCTTGGTAGTTATGATCTTTACTTTCAAATAGCACTTCTTCACATTTGAGTTCTGTTGAGACTGTGATAATTGTTTTCTTTCTGATTCTTTAAATGGCTTCAGTGTTTCAGCAAAGGATTTTTGGGGACCTCCCTGCTCTCTTCGTGCAGACCATGTTTGTGACTGCTCTTTAAATCAGGAAGAATCTTCTTTCATTAATGAGGGTTGTTTGACATATGTTAGGATTTAACCATCTCCTTTATAAACGGGACGTTTCTTGGGTTTTAACTCCCTTTCATTTCTGATTGATGAGCTTGTGATGAGAAGGTGGAGGCTGCTAAAAGGAGTGATACTGCATTGACCTTGGGGACATCTGTTATGGCACCTCTTTGTTAGAAGAGTATTTTATGAGCCCAGAGGAAACCTGTTGAGGTTTGTCATGACCAGGCTCACAGAAACTATCTGATTCAAGTTGTAGCCTCATAACCTTCAAATGGAAGCACAATATTTGATCCCTTATTCTTTGAACGAACTGGAAACAAAGTTAACTATTAAGGATAACACAGTTAAGTGTCCTGTAAGCACTTACAGGACTATGATTGCCATATAACTCCACATTATTCACAAATAATTACGTGTAAGCAGTTATAGTCTTTGGAGATTCAAAAATAAATAAGATGGGGGTCTCTACTCTTTGCACTCATAGCACCTTCATCACCACCCACACTTTGCAGTGTCATTTTGGCATATAGCAGTCCACTGTGGCGAAGAGTGGAGGGAGGAAGTAATTCAGTCTGGGTAATAGGCAAACCATGGAGAGGAGATAACTTTGTCCCAGGCCTCGCTGGGTAAGTTCTTTTTAGTTAATGAGCCCTGACAGTGTGCTAACACTGATTAGAAATATTTATCAAAATGATTAATTATTAACATAGAAGGATTTATTCATGTAGTACTGTTTAGTAGTTAATGTTAAATAAACATGTAATACTGAATGAACTAGTTGATCAGACTGGGAGAGATACAGAGATTGGTCTCCTTTGTTTCCTGAAATAAGCAGTTTTGAGGGAGAGGGTGAGGAGGTACTATGGATGGGGTTTTATAAAATTGACTTTGTAACTGACTTACATATTGTTGCGGTACTGTGGTAATTGTGTGTCTCCCTATCTACCTGTCCACCTGTTTGCAGGGGCTTTTGGTCATGGGTGTGATATGCACTGCGGGCCCCTGAAATCCTGTTTCTAATGCTGTTAGATTTTCCTTTTCAGAGTAAGAGGGACCATCTGCTCATGAACGTCAAATGGTACTACCGCCAGTCTGAAGTTCCAGATTCTGTGTATCAGCACTTGGTCCAGGATCGGCATAATGAAAATGGTAACTACGTCCCTCTGGCTTGATCCTTCTATTTCTCAGTTTGGGCAAAGTTCTTTCTAAAAATGTTCATTAAAGGGAGATAATCACTTTGGTAAAATTTCTCAGTGAAAGCTTTTTGTAAACAGGAACATACCTGGAATGCCTCCCCTCAGGTTCTTCCATTATTTTGCTTTTTTATTTTAAACATCTGAACATGTGCTAATCGTGTCTTCCCCTTAAACTGGAATACAGGTAGGGATTCTTTGGCAATAACAGCAATTTCATTTAAAATTTTTCTTTGTCTCACCTAGTGATGAGCAAATAGTAATTAAACCCTCTGAGGGTTTATACATGTCTCTGTCTGTCTTTTTCAGCCTGTACCATTCAGCTTCTCCATATTCAGGGTGGTAAACTTCAGCTTTCAAACAAAGCTTTCTGAATTGTGTTTTTGGAATTTAGCTTTACTTCTGAATTTCAGAACCATAGGAAGGATATTTCTAGGTACCTCTTTTGTTTTATTTTGTTTTTCTCCCTCAGGCATTGTAGTTTCTCTTAGTCATTGTTGACACATGAGAGATGTATGTTAACGTACAGCTTTTAAAAAATGGAATCTTGAGAGACCAGGTGATTCACATTTGTCATGCATTAATCCCATGAGGTAGGTTTGTTACTCCCTGTTCCCAGATGAGGAAATTGAGGCTGAGAGATACTGAGGAAGTTGCTCAGGCCGTGTGTCTTACAAGTGGCAGTGCCGGCTCTGGGACCCAACTCTGTCTGGCCCTGATGCCTGCGCTCTCCCTACTCTTCTGCACTGCTTTTGTTGATAGGTTTTAAGTCATCAAACCAGTGGTAAAAAAAACAACTTTGGGCCAGATGTGGTGGCTCATGCCTGTAATCTCAGCACTTTGGGAAGCTGAGGTGGAAGGATTGCTTAAGACCAAGTGTTCAAAACCAGCCTAGCAACATAGCCGGACCATGTCCCTGCCCCTCCCTCCAAAAAAAATCACAAAAATAAGCCAAATATGGTGGTATGTGCTTTAGTCTCATCCACTTGGGAGACTGAGGTAGAAGGATCCCTGAGCCTAGGAGGTGGAGACTGTGGTGAACTGTGATTGTGCTACTGCATAGGTCCTGCCTGGGCGACAGAGTAAGACTCTGACTCAAATCCCCCCACCCCCAAAAGGAGAAAAACAAAAACTTTGAAGAATTATGTTCTTTTGTATCTTGCTGGTTTTTTTTCTTCTTTGAAACTATAAGGTCTCCTGTTTAAAGCACCTAAAATATGGTTCCTTGCTACAAATAGTAACTTGGTTATTATGTTCAGCTGGAATATAGTGTGTGGTTTAACTCTATTTTGAAATGTATAGCAATAAAGAACAAGATGGACAGGACCACTAAATATTTGGTAGTTGATAAGTTGCTAGGATAGGATAGTTGTTTGTGCTCTTTTTCCATTTTGTGCTTAATGTGTTTTAGCAAACTATAGGGGCTTAAGTAAAAAAAATACTTTATTGACAAAACCTCTACATTGTGTTCTTTTGATTCTACTATATCTTATTCCTCTCCTCTGTTTTGTGTACTTATTATGGTACTAACCAGGCCTGGCTGTTTACTGTGTTTTCTTTAGTGGAGGTGAACCAGAAAGAAGTTTTGCAAAATTGTCCTACTTGTTTTGGGAAACTCAATTTTAATGTCCTCTTAATTTTTTTTTTTTTTTAACAGACTCTGGAAGAGAACTTGTCATTACAGACCCAGTTATTAAGAACCGCGAGCTCTTCATTTCTGATTATGTTGACACTTACCATGCTGCTGCTCTCAGGTGAGTTCCAGAGACGTGGTCTTTTGTGCAGTGGAGAAGTCATGAGGTGAGGAGAGGTAGAGGGTTTCAGTTCTCCTAGTCTTTTAATAGCCATTCTCTTAATCAGACTCCTCTCATGGCCTGAGTGAGTGAACATTCCAGTGTCCACACTGGATTGTTGAGATTGCTAAGGTTGCCTGTTCCTTTGCACATTTGGCTTTCTCTCTCTCCTCCCCCTACCCCCCCTTTTTTTTGCAATTTCTTTTTCTATGTTACTGTATCTTTGTTTCCTTGAAAATTACAATCCTGGTTATTGTTTGCTAAAGTGTTTAAAATGTTCTGATGGTTTATTGTTTACTTTCTAAAGATTCAACCCCTGCCATAGAAAAGATAAAGACAAGGATAAAGAACATATGGCAACATTTAATTAATTGAGACATCTAGGCAGAGTATATAGGGGTTCTCATGGAATCATTCTTTCAATTTTCTGTATGTCTGAATAATTTCCTACTGTAAAGCTTTGTGGAGGGTAGAGAGAACGTACTGAAGATTTTATTCTGAGGCAGAAGGTAACATTATAGCTATTCTTAATGTCTTAGGGAATTATGTCAAAAAGTTGACCATGACATTTGCAGTCTCGAATATTTTCTGTCCCTCTCAAGAGAAGGATAACCATATATTCTGGTGCAATTTGTGGATATGTGACTGTCTTTGGGCCTCTTATGTGATACCAGAAGTAAGACAACTAATATTCTAAAAACTCTTTCCCCACTGGAAATGATAAATAATAAAGTGGTGAAGGAGCTATTTTTTTTTAAGTATTATAATGTGGTTTTTAAACAGTGATTGGAATTTGCTAGGTTTTAGCTTAACTACAGTGAAATACAATAATTGTTCTATTATAATGCTCAGATGGTTTTCAGTAAAATCATCTGGAGTCTCTTGTGCACAACTACATAGCTAATGCCAATTATTTTAAGGTAAATTTGTAGCAAATTTTTTTTTTTTTGAGTTAGAGTCTCATTCTGTCGCCCAGACTGGAGTGCAGTGGCCGCTCCCCGCCACTGCAGTCTCGACCTGCTGGGCCCTGGCAGTCCTTCCACCTCAGCCTTCCAAGTAGCTGGAACTACAGGCGCGCGCTATCACGCCCGGCTTATTTTTGATTTATTGTAGAGATGAGGTCTCGCCAAGTTGCCCAGGCGGGTCCCAAACCCACGGGCTCAGGCAATCCACTCACCTCAGTCTCCCAAAGCGCGGGATTACAGGCTGAGCCACTGAGTCCGGCTTGTGGCAACATTTAATATAGAACAGGCTTTGACTAACTTTTTAGGCCAGATAATATTTTACATGAACCCTGTTGTAACAACTCAGCTCTGCCATTGTAGCACAAAAGCTATAGGCAACATATACAAGGTAGGACCCCAATAGAAACACTGGAATTATTTTTTGGAGAATGAGACTTTTGTAGTATAGACTTTCCCTGCTAGGTAAGCATTCTGGGAACCCATCGCCATCAGTGTTGCTGCTGTGAGAAGCTGCATTTGGCTTCAGTGAATTTTTTTTGTTTTGGAGATTCTTTCAGTGCATTTGCCTATTTCATGATGGGTTATTTACCAGCACACCTGTCCACACCACACTGGGCATTCAGCAGTTTTTTGGGTTTTTTTAAACTAAAAATGGCATTGTCCCCTGTGCCCCACCCTTCCTGATCTCAGTCCAAACAACTTTTTAAAATTTCCTCGGATGAAGAAAGTCCTCAAAGGGAAACGTTTTGCTGATGTGGAAGAGATGAAACAAAAAATGACAGAAGCACCAAAAGGCACCAAAGCTGATGAGTTCAAAAATTTTTTTGAGAAGTGGAAAAAGTGTCTTGATAGGTGTATTGCATAAAACAGAGAGTACTTTGAAGATTACTGAAGTTTAAATATGTAACAATAAATACACAATTTTTAATAAATAAATTCTAGGGTTTTTGGTGTTATTTTTGGTTTCCTTCTCGTAAATAAGTGAGGTGGCTGTACTCCAGTAAAACTTTGTGAACATTGACATTTGAATTTCATTTAATTTTCACATGTCAGGAAATAACTCTTTTGATTTTCTTTTTAGCCACTTAAAAATGTAAAAACCATTCTCTCAGGGAATGGGCTAGACTTGGCTCATGGGCCGTGTTTGCAGACCCCTGCTATAGAGGAAGGTGTGAATATGGTTGATATGAATTCTTCCAGGACTTTGGATACATTTAGAGAATTTCTAAGGTCTTTTATCAACTGCCTTCACACTCTGCTTGCCTTTTGGAAGTGGCATCCCAATCTCAAGCCCCCTTGCAGAGCAGGGCAAGTTGGTGAATGATTGGCTAGACTGACCAAGCGGTACACTTGCTGACTATGGCAGACGTCTTACTCCTGGAAGGTTTCTTATTCTGCTTTGCATGCTTTTTTCTTCCTCTTGTCTCATTGCTTGAGGTAAACAGTTTTAATCAATGAAGAGTTTTGGTTAAAATAAATAAATAGGATAAGACATAACTCTGGTTCTTCAGTATGTTTTCACATTATTGCTTGCTATGAATATTTTTGAGTTTTATCACTGATATTCAGATTTTTGGAGTCATTTTTCTCTCATTTTAGCATTTTTAGAAGAACAAGTTATCCTAATAATTCAGCTGGACCCAGATGAATTTGCTCCAGCTAGGTTTATAATCGGGTGTTTCCTGGAGATGTGCAATTTAAATCACTAGCTTTTGGCTTTGTTACATCGGCCACTGTAACTGGAGTGCTGAAGTGGTAATGCTTTGTCTTCTCTTCACTGGGTATATGACCAGAACCCTCATTCATTAGCTTTTTCCTCCTGTGGTATTTTCTTTAAAGTGGCCATAAAAAGTGGTAGATGCTTAATTAAACTTTTATCTTAAATTTGATTTTGTTAGATTCAAATACAGCATCCTTTGTGTGACTTGACAACTGAAGTTTTTTCAAAGACATCAGCTGATGAGTGGAAACTTTGTTAGTGAATGAGCTGGCCTAGTAGGTGCTCAGTGACCTCTCAGTGACGTCCTGACATTTGCCAGCATCTGGGCTCATTTGGGTGCTTTTCTTTGTTGCTTAGCAACCCTGCCTCCCTCTCAGCAGCAGTGTGCTCTCATGAAAGGAGCTTCTGCCTGTCAGATCACCTTTCATAACAGGATGGAATGTCGGTGTCCCAGGAATCTCTGTTTATGCCCTTTCTCTTCACCAAAGCTAGATCACTTAAAAATCTTTGGGATGTGTTTAGTAGGGGGTGGGGGGAGAATTTAAGATTTAACCTTTTCTTTTAATTTTTCTTTTCACAGTTTATTCCTAGAAAGCTTTTTCTTCTTCCGTAGATATAAATCAGTCCTAGTAAAAGTAAATTCAGTTTTGAGAGAGACACAAATAGTCTGTAGGCACATGAAAGGGGATCAAGTAAATGTAGTAAAAAAGAAAACCATGGAGAACAAAAAAGAAGAAAGAGAAGGACTAGGAATGTTGACGCTCAGCAGCATTCTTCTCAAAGATCAAAGGACTCAGCTACATAGACTCATCAGGCTCACAGCAGCTCAGGGTGCTTGCCATTCCATTAACTCTGGAGGAAACTGATGTAGAGGTTCTTTCAGGCGGTGCTGGAGTTGACCATAAAGGAGGAGGGAAAGCTTTTATGCTGTCATGAATCAAAAGGAAAATGTTTCCTTGTAGCCTCTTCTTTGTAAATTGTGAAGTTGTGACATGTCCTCCCAAAACCGTGTTTCTTCCCAGAGAAGAAAGTGAGACCTTCACAGCTGTAGAAACGAGTGCTGAGGTCCAGCATGACTGCATGCTATTGTCATTTGGTCCTTCCGTTGGCTGTCCCTCATCCCTACCTTAAAGATACATTTCTGCAGCTGCTTATTTTCTGAATTTCATTACGCTTGTCAGTGACCACCGTATAGTATAGTTAGCATCTTGAATAGAGTACTTTTTGAGTTCTCCTTATTCCCAGGTAAGTATTTCTGGCTGATACTGTGGCATGACAGATTGAAATTAGAGGACTTCGGTTTGAAGCCTGGTTCTGCCATATGGCTTTAGTTAACCCATGAGATATTTTTGACAACTTGTTGAAGGTCCCATGACTAAGTGGCAGCTCTCCAAACTGCATACACAGGTTCTGATGCAGCATCCATTACAAAAGGCAGAAGGCATGCGGAAGCCTCAAGGGTATCTCGTGCTCCTTGCCTTGGCAGTCACTGGGTTCTTACAAACATTCAAGGAAGAAAAGGAAGAGTGAGATTGTATGTGATTCGTACTGAGTTATTGATGGCGCAGTTATGCAGCATCCATTTATTTCCTTTCTCTGTGCCCTTTAGGGAGTGATGGGGTCTCAGATCACTTCAGGTTTAGGGAGGAGAGTTTATTTTGCTCAGGGAGCCATCCTGAGATGCCCCAAGAATGAGCAGATGAACTTGGAGCTTGCTGTTTGTTTGCTGTGTTGCCTTTTCCCAAGGATGGTGTCTTATTGATGACTCAAGTATCTGGAGTGATTGCTTTGTGATTGGCCTGAGAGCATGTGGCCTGGGATGCTTTCTTTGTTTACTACACACTTGCATCAACAATCTTTCAGTATCGATTGTGGGGGGCTGCCAACTTGAGGGCTGTTTTCCGACTTTCTGATTATCTGTTTTCATTGTAGCCATTTGGGGAAAAATATCTTAAGGTGGGTCTCGTTGCAAGCTATCATCCTACGTAGGCAGTCACATTACAGGAAGGTGTTTTAGAGTAAATTTTCTGGAAAACCAGGGCCAAGAAACCCTAAAATAACTGTTTTGGACTTCTAATCTCTTTCTTTTCATCTTGGGTTAATTTATCTCTTTACTTTGCTCAGTGGGCAGCTAGAATCATAAGTATGTTTAGGGATTGAAACAGATCAATTGTATCTATGGACAATTCCCAGCCATAGCATTTTAAAAAATCCTTTGGCTCCTGCAGTTTTCCTAAGGAATTTCATGGTGTCTCAGAACTCTCTTACGCTTCTCTCTCTCTTTTGTCTTTTTTTGAGTCGGAGTCTCACTCTGTTGCCCAGGCTGGAATGCAGTGCCAGTCATGACTCACTGCAACCTTGAACTCCTGGGCTCAGGCAGTCTCCCACCTCAGCCTCTCAAGTAGCTGAGACCACAGGCATGTGCCACCACATTGGGCTCTTTTATTTTTTGTAGAGACAAAGTCGTGCTATGTTACCCAGGGTGGTCTCGAACTCCTGGCTCAAGCAATCCTCCTGCCTCAGCCTTCCAAAGTGCTGGGGTTCCAGGCCTGAGCCCTCTGTGCCTGGCTTGTCTCAGATTTATAGTTTTGTAACATAAAATCCATTTTCTGGCCTTAATCTATAGATATTTTGTTTTATTTTAAGTTGTGGGGTAAAGTCAGGATTGCGTGCAGAAGTGGTTTGGGTACAGGTGAAGTTTGGGGTCTCCCATTGGACCTCACTGAGTTCAGGCACCCTTACTGATGTCATCTCCCTCTTCCCTCCCCCTCCCCTGCAGCAGTATTC
Organism: Carlito syrichta; assembly: GCF_000164805.1. Taxonomy (NCBI): domain Eukaryota; kingdom Metazoa; phylum Chordata; class Mammalia; order Primates; family Tarsiidae; genus Carlito; species Carlito syrichta. The sequence goes on from NW_007247368.1 coordinate 242,521, forward strand.
TACTACAGCCAATCCCTTTTTTGTAGTATTATGATAGGGATTAAGGGTCCACTTATGAGTGAGAACATGTGGTGTTCATCCAGTTTATCGTTGTTTTTAATGTGTGAAATAACTTTGACCTGCAGCATTTTTATTGTTTTATCTGCACATGCTTAATATTTCGTTAGACACCATAACCTGTCATTGCCTTTATTCATTTATCATTTAACCCTTTATTGATCTACTAGTAGATGAAGGGCTCGGTATGTGATGGTGGGAACTCACCTGATAAGATCTTCTCCCTGCCCTTGAATATTTGATAGTCTTACTTTTTTTGTTGTTATTTGGAGTTACTTTAGATACACAGAAATGTTATAGGTACAGAGTTTCTGTATCTCTCTTCTCTCCCACCCCCCATAATGAGAATGTCTTCCATAACTGTCGCACAATTATTAGAGCCAGGAAATTAATGTAGATAGAATACCTTTGAACTAAATATTATCTTTGGATTTCAACAATGTCCTTTTGTTGTTGTTGTTGTTCTCCTCCTCCTCCTCCCTCCCCACTAGTTGGGATCCCATATTGCTTTAGTCTCTCCCCAATTTTTTTCTTGACTATGATGACATCTGTGTTTATTTGTTTGTTTATTTATATTTTTGAGTTGGAGTCTCACTCCTGTGCCCAAGCTGGAGTGCAGTGGATCGCTCATGGCCACCCCAGTGTCAGCCTGCTGGGCTCTGGCAATTCTTCCGCCTCAGCCTTCCCAAGTAGCCGAAATTACAGACATGTACTACCACGCTCGGCTTTATTTATTTATTGCAGAGATGAGGTCTCATCAAGTTGCCTGCACTGGTCTCAAACCCGTGGGCTCAGGCAGTCCTCTCACCTCAGCCTACCAAAGTGCTGGAATTACAGGCTGAGCTACTGAGCCTGGCTGACGTCTATGCTTTTAAAGAGTATTGATTAAATGTCCTATTTGTCAAGTGTCCTTCAGTTTGGCTTTGCTGAATTTGTACATATTTGTCAAGAATACTACAAAATTATGTTTGTCTTGAACACATCTTATCATAGGCTTCATGAGGCTGATATGTATAATTATGGGTGATGTTGACCATGGTCACTTGAATAACATGGCTTCTGCTAGACTTCATGTAATGCAGCTTTTCCCCTGTAGTTAATTAACTTGGGGGAGGTACTTTAAGGCTGTGCATATTGTTTCTCTTCTTAAACTGTCACCGGCTGGTGTTAGCTATGTCAGTACATTTCATCTTCAACAGTTATTGCCATGGTACTTGCCTGTGATGGCTTTCTGTTTTCCCTCTTTCCATCTACATTTGCTAGTTAGGGTTCTGTCATAGGAAGGAAAGAGCTCTCCCTTCTCCCCCATCAATCTGTTTAATCGAATATTTCTATCAGCATGAATTCAGGAATATTCATTTTGTTGGGTATAATTTAATATTACCACTATTTGTTTTATTGCTTAAAGTGTTCCAGCTTTGACCGTTAAGAGCTACTTCAGATTGACCCCTGAATTTCTTCAGCAAGTTTCCATCTTTTTTTTTAGCGCTTTCTTATTTTCTGGCTCCACAAGATGCTCTCAGACTCCTTTTACATTTTCCCAAGTACAGCACTGAAATTAACCATTCTCCAAGGAGCCCTGGTTCTTTTTAGTGGAAGACAGTATTTGGTCTGCTTAGTACTTGGTTCTGGGTGTCACTGCTGGGCCTCTCAGCCAACAGAGCTGGGACATATATGTATGTATACTCACCTGTGCATACACATGTCCCCCCCCCCCCAAAACCATGAGGTTATGCTAATGCTTTGGATTCCAACCAACACTACGAGATTTATGTGCTTCTTCCCCTTTCTTTTGCTTGTAACCTGTTTCTTCAACAGAGAAGAAACAGAAACAGAGAAGTCCAGTCATTATTCAAAAGACGTTTATTTTTGTTTAATTTTTGAATATACATAACTTAGTCTCAGAATTTGTAGCCCATGTCCCTGTGAGAAGCCCATTTACTGATTTAATTTTTGTCTCTAGCCTGATAGTCCTTTAGTGTCCAGGCAAGATACTGTTTTCTCAAGTTACTTCAGCTGACTCTGTTCTTTTCTACCTCCTTAATTGTGTTCATCTGTTTGTAATACATTTGATTTCCTTTGGACCAACAAATTTACATCCAGTTTTGGTTCCTCCTTGTTGATTTGGACTGTTTGCTGCGGTTCTAAGGGCCATAACTATAAGAAGATAGACAGACTCTCCTGACTGGTGACATGCTCTCATTCTCCACTTCTTTCCTCTTTCTCTAACCTACCTGCTGTGGGCAACTAATTGATGATTTTACTTACTGGTTTGCTCTTCTAGCATTTTTTATTCACAGATGAACAAATACATGTCCTTTTTCTTATAACCACTTCTTATATGAGGGGTGGGATGCTATGTTCTTTTGTGCTTTCCTGTTTTCACTTGGCTGTATGTTGTGGGAATTGCTCATATCAATTCATAGAAATCTTTCTCGTTCTCATTTACCCCATTATGTCGATGTTCCATAGTTTATTCAACTGTTCTCTTATGTATGAGCATTTAGGTTGTTTCTACGATTTTGCAGTTATAAATGATGCTGCAATGAATTTCCTTGTACATATGTATTTTGGATGTATAATTTCAGGATGGATTTATAGTAATGTTGTGATTGCTGGGTTGAAAGACTTATTTATGTATATGTGGTTTGTTAAATACTACCAGATTTCCCTCTAGAAGGCAGGTACCAATTCACATTCCTTTTGATGATGTATGAGACTTTGTTTTCCTGATGAAATGTTTTGTTTTATATTTTTAAAGTTTGCCTGTCTGACAGGTGAGGCATAGTATCTCAGTGTTGTTTTATTTCACTGACAATAAACATTTTTGCATATGTTTGAGGAATCTTTTTTGTCTCTTTTTTTGTAAGTTTTTGTGCATTCTGTTAGGTTTTTTTTTCTTTTTGTCTTTTATTTTTAAAAAGTTATTTGTATGTCTGTGGTATATGTTATATACATTGCAGATATTTTTCTTCCCCTTTTGTCAGTTTTAATTTTGTTTGTAGTATTTTTTTAAAAATAGAGATGAGCTGGGCTCAGTGGCTCAGCCTGTAATCCCGTGCCTTGGAAGGCTGAGATGAGTGGATTGCCTGAGCCCACGGGTTCGAGACCCACCTGGGCAACAAAAAAAAAAAATAGAGATGGAGTCTTGCTTTGCTGCCCAGGCTGGTCTCAACCTCTGGAACTCAAGCAGTCCTTCTGCCTCAGCCTCCCAGAGTGCTGGGATTACAGACGTGAGCCACCATGCTGGCCTGTTTATTATGTTAAGCTCATTTTTACCTAGTCCAACTTGTGAGTCTTTTATTACCTCTGGGTGTGAGTCATAGTTAGAAAGCTGTTTCGTACACTACATTTACAGAGGAAGTCTGCCTAGTTGTCCCAGCCCCAGTATGAAAACATCTGTGCTGACGCCATGGTTGAGAATGCCTCCTTGTCATCCATCGCTTCTCCTGTGCCCGGATATGCCTGTCTGTCCTGTTCTGTTGTCTGTCTGTAGCCAGCACTATACTCTGGAGTGTAGAGGCCTTATTGAAGTCTGTTTCCTCCTTTGTAGTTATTTGTTTTTCCATCTGAACCTAACATTAACTTGTTTCATTTCATAAAATATATCGTTGGTGTTTGTATTTGTATTGTATTGAATGTATTAATTAACCCTGGAGAAATGCCATGTTCAGTTTTCGTGTCTAAGAACAAGATTTTTTTTTAATTTGTTTACAATTATTTCTGAGTCAGGAGTGTTAAAAAATTTTCCTTAATTAGATTTTGCACATTTTAAAAACTTTTTCTCCCTAAGCATTGTAATCTTATAGACATATATTAAACTCTTTCCTCTAGTAATAGAGAATATACATCCTTTTTATGTATTTTGGCACACACTCTCAAAAACTGATCATATATTAGATCACAGAAAAAAATACTTCATTATAATGCAATAAAACTATAGCTTACTAATAAAAACAGCAGAAGGCCCTTTCCCATGGAAATTTAAAAGTTTCCTATTAAACCGCTCCTGGGAGCTGTAAGGGAGAAATAAAAACAAATTAAATATAGTCTTTTATATGTATATATATAAACATAAGCATGTGTGTGTGTGTAGACACACACACATACATATTTCAGAGACAGAGTCTTGCTGTGTTTCCTAGGCTGGAGTGCAATGGCTATTAAGAGAAGCGATTCTAGTACACTACAATCTCTAATTCCTGGTTAAGTAAGTGATACTCCTGTCTCAGCCTCTGGATTAGCTGAAACCAACTACTGGCATGTACCACCATGCCCTGCTTTAAATTTTTAGCTGGGCTCCATGGCTCAGCCTGCAATTCCGTGCCTTTGGGAGGCTGAGGTGAGTGGATTGCCTGAGCCCGCGCGTTCGAGACCCGCCTGGGCAACTTGGCGAGACCTCACCTCTACAATAAATCAAAAATAAACCGGGTGTGGTAGCACGCGCCTGTAATTCTGGCTACTCGGAAGGCTGAGGTGGAAGGATCACCAGAGGCCAACGGGTCGAGGCTGCAGTGGCCAGGAGCGGCCACTGCACTCCAGTCTGGGCGACAGAGTAAGACTCCAACTCAAAAAAAAAAATGATTTATTGTAGAGACAGGGTCTCGCCAAGTTGCCTAGGCTGGTCTTGAACCCTTGAGCTTAGGCAATCCTCCCACCTTGGCCTCCTGAAGTGCTGGGAATACAGGCTTGAACCACCACGCCTGGCCAGGAATTTCGTAATAAAATTTTTCCTTCTGACTTACACAGGGTGTGGGGGAAAGAATTTTTTTTAATGATGGTAAAAATATGATGGACCAAAATCCTTGGAATGCATTTGAAATATTGATCAGAGGAAATTTAGTTGCACTAAATGTATCAATAAAAATGAAAAAAAAATTAATTTCCTAGCCCAAAATATAAAAAGGACAAGCAATGAGCCAAAAGACTGCACTGATTTTTTGCTGAATGTATGTAGAGGATATACTTAAGACAATTATATTTAAAAAGTGGGACCTAAGTGGAGGTAAGAGTTCTGTACTTCACTAGAGCTGGTGAAACGTCTGTAGTCATTGACTGTTATCTATGCATGTTGTTATACCTAGAGCAACCACTGTGAAGAATATACAGAGCGATATATTCTAAAACGCTGGAGAAAAGCCAAGATGGAATTCTTAGAAAAAGTTCAGATAACCCATAGGAAAGCAATAGAAACTGAAAAACGAGAAACAGAAAAGAAATTTTTTAATTTTTTTAATTTTTTATTTTTGAGTTGGAGTCTCACTCCGCCGCCCAGGCTGGAGTGCAGGGGCACGCTCACGGCTACCACAGCCTCTACCTGCTGTTCTTTGGTGACCCTTCCGCCTCAGCCCTCCAAGTAGCTGGAACTATAGGCGCGTGCTACCACACTCGGCTAATTTTTTGATTTATTGTAGAGATGAAGTCTCACCAAGTTGCCCAGGTGGGTCTCGAACCCTCGGGCTCAGGCAATCCACTCACCTCAGCCTCCCAAAGTGCGGGATTACAGGCTGAGCCACCAAGCCTGGCCAGAAAAGAAATTTTAAAAAAATTCTATACCTGTCATTAATCAAATAGCTTGCAATAGACAAGATAGTGACTCTCTTATTTCTTTTTTCATTCTCAAATAAGAAGAATAACTTTCAACAAACATGCTACTCTAAGCACTCTGTGCATTCTGGTGTACCCCTTGAGTTTTTTGGGGGGTTGCATGTGCCAGGGATACAGGAAGACTTTCCCAGTTATTGGTAGTGTTAAGGGAATGAATTTCTAAGCCACAGTTTTCATTTGTCTCCTTGCATAAGAGAGGTTATCTGTTCCCTCTATCCCCTTGCCACTCCTCCCACTGGCCAGAGGACCCTTCCAATGGTGCAGTGGCCCAGGTAAAAGACTCTCTGGGGCCCCACACAGAAGCATTACTGAAAGGATTCTTCTCCAGGAAGCCTTCCTTTCTGTTGAATGAAAGGACCTTGAGACATAGGGGGCTTCCTAGTCTTTGGTCATATTTCTGTTAACAGTGAGGCATTGCTTTAGAAATGGGGAACACAACTCCTTAGGAGGCTCTGAAAGCAGATATTTCAGCAAGGTGGGCGTGATGGCGATTTTCTCTTAACAGTCCCTCCTCATTCATTCCATAAACAGTCAAGTAATGTCCTGCTTTTGAGAGAGATCATGACGAGAAGAGGGCTTTGGTAAAAAACAGAATATTTAAAATAGGATCATGTGCACATGCCCACATATAGACACATTTTAAAATATAAGCACTATTCAGTTAGAGGTGATGTGAAAAATATTTCAAGTGGGTGCCAACCAATTGGAGCCAATCCTTACCTGCGTACATTAGCCCTGTGTTCAACTCTGCTCAATACTTAGGGCTCGAGGGCTAGTTAATTGGCAAGGGTACCAACTTTAAACAGTCACAGCTATATGCTAATGATTCTTATTGTTTGATTCCTCTCCAGTTGTTTTTTTTTTTTTTTAAACATACAGTAAAATGTACTTTTAAAACGTACATTTTCATAAATTTGTTTGATTCTAAATAAGACCTGGCATAATCCCATCATCGCAGAAAGTTTCCTTAGGATACTTCCCTTTTCTCTCACTATAAATTATTCCTGTTCTAAAACTTCGTATAAATCGAATCATGCAGTGTATACTTTCTTATGTGTCTGACTTCTTTTACCCAACCTTTAAATTCTAAGATTGGCCTGTGGCATTTTATGTATCAGTAGTTCTTTGTATTTGTGAAATATTTTATTGTACATACAGATGTACAATTTGCTTATTCATTTACCTGTTGATGGACATTGGGTCATTTTTAGGCTATTATAAATAAGCCTGGTATGAATAACAGCAACAATAAAAATGTACAAAGAAGGAAATACTGAAGATAAAAGTAGAAATTTATAGGGATGAAAATGCAGATCTAATTAATCAGGTAATCAGTCTTGTGTTTTTTTGTTTTTTTTAACTCTAATACTTCATTTAAAAAACACAGTATGGCTATGGCCATTGGCTCATGCTAGTAATCTCAGCAGTTGGGGAGGCTGAGGCAGGAGGAGGATCACTTGAGCCCAGTTCAAGGCTGCAGTGAGCCATGATTGCACCACTACATTCTAGCCTCAGTGACAGACTGAGATCCTGCCTCTTTAAAAAAACAAGACAAAACAGTTTGACAGCTGGATTTTTTTCCAGGAATGTAAGGTTGGTTCAATAATACAGACTCTATTAATGTCATATATCAAATTAATAAATACGAAAGAGAAAATAACATGATTAGGTCCAAAGCTATGATTATGATTTGATTATCTTTGAAGTTAGCGTCATACATAATGGGAACACATAAGAGATATTTCCTCTGAGGTCAGAAACTAGGCAAGGATGTTCACTGTTTTCACTATTTTCCACATTGGACTAGAAGTACAGTGCAACTAAAGGCATAAGAAGGGTTAAAGAAGAAGTAAAACTGTTTCTTTGCAAATAATAAGATACTTTGAACACACCAAAGAATGAATGATAAAACTATGTCAGACAATAAAAGTATTCAGTCAGGTAGGAAGATGTAAAGTTAACATAAAAATACCCTTTAGGCTGGGTTCCGTGGCTCAGCCTGTAATCCCGCGCCTTGGGAGGCTGAGGTGAGTGAATTGCCTGAGCCTGCGGGTTCGAGACCCGCCTGGGTAACTTGGCAAGCCCTCATCTCTATAATAAATCAAAAAATTAGCCTGGAATGGTAGCGCGCGCCTGTAGTTCCAGCTCCTTGGAAGGCTAAGGCGGAAGGATCGCTGGAGTCCAGCAGGTCAAGGCTGCGGTGGTTGGGAGCATGCTATTGCACTCCAGTCTGGGTGACAGGGTGAGATTCCGACACACACACACACACACACACACACACACTATCCTTTAAATATACAAACAGCAGATAGGACGTAATGGTAGAGAAAATTCTATTTAAAACAACTTTATAGTCATTTATCAGATGATAGACTTTGATTTTTACTGTTTTTGGCTTGCCCTATATCAGTCATTTTACATTCCTGGTAGATATTTAGCAATGTCTTGGCAATTTTGATTGTCACAATGATATGTGTGTGGGTGCTACTGGGTAGAGGCCAGGACTGCTGTGAAATGCCCTACAATACACAGGGCATCCCTGGCAATAAATATTTAGTCCAAAATGTCACAAGTGCTGAGATTGGTAAACCCTGTTCCAAACATACCTGATTTCCAGTGTCTTTGTTTACAGTTGTCGGTTGCTAAGGTTTGCAAACTGTTAATTGGTATGTTAATTAATCTAGTTTTAAGGTGAGATAAAGCACAATAGAAGACGAATCTGTTTTCTTAGTAATAGACAACAATAGAAATGGTAACTTATTTTACATAGAATTGAGTGTAGTATAAAATTTCATAGACTTTTTCTTTATTTGATTGTCTTAATATCTTTATGACATAGGTAGTAGGTATTATTATCCCTATTTTTCTGATTAAGGAACTTATCTATTTATTCTGGCTTTCAGCAGCTGAAACACTTTGGATGGATGTGTAGTTCATTTCAGAGTGAGCTTGTTGTTAATTTGTAAAAGTGATAATATCTGCCTTTTCCTCAGAAGGTGGTTTTAGTTCCAGTTAACTCTAGAGGGGGTAGTTCTGGGCCTGGAAAGTTGATACCTCGTCTATATTTTCCTTGAATTGGATCTTGTTATCTACAAATAGTAGGGATAAATGCTATAGCACTTCTAGTAGAGCTTTGTGATGATGAAATTGTTCTGTAGCTTTGTTCTGTTTAGTATGCTAGCTACTAGCCATGTGTGTGGTCTAAATTGACGTCAAGAAACCCAAACCTTACCATCATGCAAATACTCATGTAACAAACCTGCACACGTACTCTTGAAATCCAAAACACAAATTTTAAAAAGAAAAAAAGATTAAGTAAATTTTTAATTAAAAATTTTTCTCAGTTGTATCAGCCTTGTTTTTAAGTGCTCAGTAACTCTGGTTTGTTTTCTCATCTGTAGTTTCCAAACAGACTTTAATAAATCATTCAGTTTATAAGATGAAGGTGATCTGAGTCAGTCTCAGCTTCTACCCATTACTGAGGCTTAATTTCATTACTAAAGCCTTTGAGGGAAAGGAAAACCTTCTTAGTTTCCTGGTAGGAAGGAAAAGCCATAAACATGCCAACACCTCTCTCAGCTAGTTCCTCTTCCGGAGGCTGGCCATTAGCTGGTGTGTGCCTTGCTACTTGCACATTCATCTTATTGCGGTGGACAGCCCCCTCAAGTGGTGGGGTATGTGATGGGAGCTTTCAGTCCTCCACTTCCATCCAACCTCCCCAAAGCCTTTGGTTTCTATTTGACGTTAAAGCTTCTGCTGGGTGCGTTGGTCCACACCTGAAATCCCAGCACTTTGGAAGACTATGGTGGGAGGATTGCTTGAATCCGGGAGTTTAAGACCGGCCTGGGCAACTTAGTGAGCCCTCAGCTCTACAAAAAAAGTAAATAAGTCAGCCAGGAATGGTAGCATGCCCCTGTAGTCCCAGCTACTCAGGAGGCTGAGATGGAAGGATCGCCTGAGCCTAAGGAGATTGAGGCTACTGTGTGCTGTGATAGTACCATTGCGCTCCAGCCTGGGTGACAGAGTAAGACCCAGACTCAAAAATAAACAAATAAAAATAAAGTTCCCTTCTGTTACTGTGGAGGAATTTGGCATTTTTCAGCCTCCCCCGCCTCCTTGGGAACCCTGGAATTTACGCACACGCGCATGTGTTTGTATTTGAAATTGGAGCCTATTGCATGGTGTCACGCTTCTGGCCTTTACCTTGGATGCTTGGAAGCAGGGAACCATTGCTTAAGCAGGTCTATAGTATTGTAGAGCTTTCACCTGCAAGTTTGTTTAACTTTTGTTGGTAGATGAACTGAAAACTTTACTACTCTTTATTGCAATATTTCTATGAGAAAATGATTTCTAACTTATATTAAAATTACCAGAAAATTTAGGAACTCCCTGTGTACTGGAGCCCATCTATGTATTAAAAGGTTAAAATTTGTCTAGGTTTTAATTTCCAAGTAAGTTTATTTCTTGCACATTATAGGAGAAAAAAAATATTGATTGGCCAGAAGTTGTATTCCAAGAAATGTGAGATGTTATATGTTTTTAGCTTTAACAGGAATACCTTCTGATTCTTATCATGTAGCAGGAAAAACATGTCCATCTTGCTTTGATGATTCAGAAAGGCTTTAGACTGTATTTTTCATAAAGTATTTTCACAATAATTTTTTATCATTCTCCCTTTATTTCTAGTTTGTTTATCCTTTTATTATAGTCCTGCTTCCTGTGTAATTTATCTTTGTGTTTCAACTAACTTTACCTTAGTAGTATAATGGTGAAATAACAGCAGTTAAATTACAGAGCTTTATATTGAAATAGTAATGAAACAAAACACAGAATAGGCCATCCAGGTGTGGCATTTGCAGCTGTGTTCTACTTGAGTCATGGGTTGTGTACACCCTCCTCCACTGCCCCTGCACAGCAGCTGAGATGCTTACTGATTTGTTTTTGTTTTCTTTTTACCAGAGGGAAGTGCAACATCTCCCATTTTTCTGACATCTTTGCTGCTAGAGAGTTTAAAGCCCGAGTGGACTCTTTTTTCTACATATTAGGCTACAACCCTGAGACGAGGTAAGTGAGTGAGTTGCCTGTGTCCACTCATGGAGAGCTGTTTTCCTTTTCTCGTGTGTGTGTGTGTGTGTGTGTGTGTGTGTGTGTGTGTGTGTGCGTGTGTGTGCGTGTGCGCGTGTTTGCACATTTGTATGTGCATGTTTACACATCTGGACATGGAGCAGTCAGATGCAAAACATGACTTGATCTATTGAGCTATGGTTAGTTCTCTGGGAGGAGTGGTAATTCATGTCTTTGACATCTAAAGCAGCTTGTTGTTTGCTCTCTACTTTTATTAAGGAAAAGAAAAGTGAGAAAATTTGGGTTGGGAGAAGGTGGGATAAAGACATAACTATAGTTGACCTGTGTTTTAAACTTACTAAGAAATGATAGATTATTTCCCTGATGCACATTCTATCAAGCCTTCCATAATACCATGTTGCAAAAGACTAGGTTATTTTTTGGTTTGTTGATGACTTACATGTTTTGTTTACTCTTCGTGATACCAGAAACATTCAGTAAAGAGACATCTATGGTAAGACTGCTGGTATGAGTTGGGCATGTCTCTTTCTCAACCATCTTGTAAGACTTATATAGCAGTTAGAATTAGAACTATTATTTTCTAAACGAAAAGATTTAGAATCAAAGTAATTTACAGAAAGTAATTTATGTCTGTAATAGACCTTAGTTTAATGTAGCACATGGAAGAATTTTTTTAAGAGTGTGTGTATTCATATTTGCCCTATGTCAATCATGTGACTACATGATTTTAAAAACAGGAATGTTAGCAGGTGATCAAGTAGTAGATGCTCTGGGCACTCAAGACATCTGTAAATGAGAAGAATTAGAAAGAGATAAAAGATGCTTGACTTGAGGAAGTTAATAAAATAACTATATAAGTGTGCATGCAAAATGGATTTTGTTGTAGTGAACACTTTTTTCTGGAGGATGCTGAGAAACCATATGTAAAACTTAGAATGTCGTTGGGACAGTCAACCCAGGTTGGGTAAAAGGGGACTTGTTTTTTGTTGTGATTATATGAGGCTGCGTTAAGCTCTGTTGGGGCACATATATTAGTGCATCTACCTGTCTGTCTGTCTCTCTTCCTCTTCATACTGGATGAATATACTAGATAACAGCTGTGTGAATGATAGTGTAATGCTCATCTAAGGGTACCTTTTCTTTAGAAAATTGTGAGGTTTGAGCTTTTCTTTTAAAAAAGTATGCCATGGTCCAATGATAACGAAGCTGGTCAGTGGTAATATTTCAAAAATATCTTATATTTTGCAATATTTATTTTACATAATGCATTTATTGACCACCTTGTGGTATCTTCCTATTGCCCAGGTGAATTGTCGAGTGCTTGGATTTCTTTGTAGATACAAAGGTGTTGGGTGTTATTTCAGTGATGCTATGTTTATTTAACCACTTGATAAATAATTGTCTTATTGCATAAGTTAGATTGTATTTTGTATTTTAAGTATTCAACTTTCAGGTTCATAACAACCAACCAGAATTTTTACTCGTTTTGGTTATACACCTGTTTTTGCTGAATGTTTACTAAAAGTAATATATAACTTAATCTCTGTAAGCTAACGACTCAACACAGTTAAGTGTCTTTTTTTTCATTGTGTGTTGCCGGCAGCCTTTCAGAGCGATTCATCCTGTCAGTTTTGTTTAAAAATGCGGGCTAGGTGACATAGTAAGGTATTAATTGTCTCTTCATTGATGAAAACAAAACACAAAGATGTGATGACAGCAGCACATTGGTAGGCTGCGTCCTGAGTCACTTCTGTTAGTGCACTTACCTTTCTATTCCCATTTATTTACTTCTACACTTGGGTTCCCCATAGCCACCTTGTGCTTGGCATATTTTAAGTGCCTGAGGGTGTTGGATGAATTGAATTGAACAAGTATTTGAATGTCTATTTACAAGTAAAGTCGAGCTCATCTCAGACTTCTCGTAGTTGGAGTGTGGAGACCCCTGTGTGCACCCGCACTCTGGAGCCAGTGGGGACTGCTGCTTTGTGTCTCTAAGGTTGGGCTTAGGTGGGTGTTCCCACAGCTGCTCAGATCAAAAGGATGTATCTGGTTGAACAGAGTACAGAAAAACTGCTTGTGTTTCCTCCACCTGGCTTGTGCACAACCCAGTTCTTAGAATGCCCAGGGTACATCCACCCTTGCAGAATTCACCACTTTTTCTGTCTTTGCTTCAAGTTTGTGAGGGATGAGGTTGTGTGATCAGCTGCTTTCCTGTCTAGTCTCCCCTCCCATTTTAATGAACAGGATTGGTAAGTAATTATGGCTACATAGTGCCTCTTGCTGACTCTTGGTGCCCTGTAATCATTTAGGTAAATGAAAGTTAATGTAGAGAGGAAACACACTGTTTTTCTAGTTGTGTAATGATCCTATGAAGTATTGTATATGTTATAAGACCACTGACAGTTTAGGAAATAGGACTCTGTGACTACAAATTTTGATGACCCTCCCCTTAAACAAAGCAGGAACTTTAAGCAGTTGAAAGTAGTGAACCTTAGGGTGGAATTGTTCATTCTTCATAGCAATTTTCTGATAGTAGTTACAAGCTGGTTTATGTAATTTTCCACAATTTATTTAGCAAACTGGTCAGTACTGAAAGTTTGGAATTTTTTCACAATTATTTGCATAGAACCTTAAAAATCCTTGAGATATAGCTTCCTTTGTATTTTTTCTCTAAGCTGGTTCATATATTTCTGAATGTTGTGTCTTGCCAGGGATCTTTTTCTTCTGAAAGTCTTGGTCCTGATGGATTACTGCTTATTGAACTGTTGTATGATGGTGGGAAAGAGATGGACTGTTCTGTACTTTTGATTTGTTTTTCTTTGAAATGGGGGTGGGGGGATGGATTTCTTGGTAATTGGCATATAATTACTTTGCTATTATTAGATATGAATTTATATGTATTTTAAAAACCTATAATACTGATCATTAATACCAATAAAGCACCTAGAGTAATATAGATCCAGAATCTCTTATCTTAAATTCTGAGATAATGAAAGCTCTGAAAATCTAACAAATCCTATGCTAAGTTTGGTGCCAAAACTCCTTTGATGACCAAATCTGACCTAAGCTGATATGAGGCTATTCATATTCCTATTTTAGTTCACTTTATGTAAATTTACACACATTTTACTGCAAAAATACAAATGTGACTGATTAGGGTTATTGCTTGAACACTCCTTGAGTATATATATATACACTCATATAGTTATGTGTTATAGTATGAAAATCCCCAAAATTATGAATCCTGGTAAACCTCTGACCCTGAAGATTTTTTTTTTTTTTTTTTTTTTTTTT
>NW_007247368.1:256583-262322 GCF_000164805.1 Carlito syrichta
TTTTTTTTTTTGAGTTGGAGTCTCACTCTGTTGCCCAGGCTGGAGGGCAGTGGCATGTTACCGGCCACCGCAGCCTCGACCTGCTGGGCTCCTGCGATCCTTCTGCCTTTTTTTGATTTATTGTAGAGATGAGGTCTTGCTAAATTGCCCGCGGGCTCAGGCAATCCACTCACCTCAGCCTCTCAAAGGCGCGGGATTACAGGCTGAGCCACCCAGCCCGGCTGACCCTGAAGATTTTTTTTTTTTTTTGAGTTGGAATCTCACTCTGTCACCCAGACTGTGGCCACCACAACCTTGACCTGCTGGGCTCTGGCGATTCTTCCGCCTCAGCCTTCTGAGAGCCGGAATTACAGGCACGCGCTACCATGCCCGGCTGATTTTTTTTTTATTTTTTATTTATTGTAGAGATGAGGTCTCGCCAAGTTGCCCAGGCAGGTCTCGAACCTGTAGGCTCAGGCAATCCACTCACCTCAACCTCCCAAAACATGGGATTACAGGCTGAGCCACCGAGCCCGTCTTTCGACTCTGAAGATTTTAAATGAGAGATTGTATCTCTGTATTAATGCCAGCCACGACATCTAAGGAACAAAACTTTATTGAGCAACATTTTTTTAGGCAGACATTTCTGCCCAAGTGGGATACAAACTACAGGGAACTGACAAATTAGCAAACCTGGGATTTATTGCTAGCCTGACTCGGAGCCCTTAGGCAGTAGGACTTTGTATTCAGTTTGCTTTTGGTTTCTGTACTCAGGGACTGTTGACTTTTGCTTATATGAACAAGATTCATCCCAAATTTACTTCTGTGTTCAGCCTACTCTGCAAGATAATGTCATCCCGTTCTCGTTTTGTTTGAAGGATCTGACCCCAAATTTGCTTGGAAACTTAATAAAGTTGGTATATTTCAGCTCAGAGGTCTTCATAAATAAAGCCACTTAGACCTTATGTGCATTTGACCAACTAAAATAGATTTATCTTTGCCTGTAAAAGTGATAAGCAAGGGTACTTGGTCATAGGCCTCTTTTTGCTGTCCTTACCATTTGTGTAGTACCTCATAGCCATTTCATCAACTGCTTGATCCTTGTGTGAAGACCAGCCATCTGGAAAGCTCTCCTGTCTTGGATCTGGCAGCCTGGTTCTGATCCTATGCTGCTACTTTATCTCTTTGTCCATGGCTAAGGCATGTACTTTCTGAACTCCGTGTGTCCCCATCAGTAGGGAGGGGATGACAAAGGCTATCCCGCAGATGACTTTGTAAACTGTCAGATTTTTTGTTGCTTCTTGGGAATATTGCAAATGTAATTAAAAATATTCTTTTAAAGACAAGGTTGAAAAAATTGTAAAAATCTTGTAAGGTGTTAACTCTAAAAGCAAAACATGAACTACTTCTCAGGATGCCATGTTTCTACCAGCTACACCATTAGCTGCTGATTGACTTGCTGACATGGAAGTCTGAGGACTATGGATCTTGACTCCGGCTTGCAATATAATTATGAGATTCTCTGCAAATACGCTTATTAAGAGTATAAGACAGGCTGGGCTCGGTGGCTCAGCCAGTAATCCCAGCACTTTGGGAAGCCGAGACGAATGGATTGCCTGAGCCCGCAGGTTCAAGACCCATCCGGGCAACTTGGCAAGACCTTGTCACTACAATAAATCAAAAATTAACCGGACATGGTAGCGCATGCCTGTAGTTCTGGCTACTTGGAAGGCAGAAGGATTGCTGGAGCCCAGCAGGTGGAGGCTGCAGTGGCCGGGAGCGTGCCACTACACTCCAGTCTGGGCAACTCAAAAAAAAAAAAAAGACAAATTTTTTCATTGACTGTAATGAAACTTACCCAACAATATTTAATAAGTAAATAAGTGTTATTGATGTGAAATAATATATTCTATGGTCAGAATAGTTCAACGAAAAATCTGAGAGAACTGAAATGGAAGCAATTTTCATTAAGAAATGGATTTGAGTTTTTTTAAAATAGCAAATGAACTTATCCCCTATAGCAGTTTAGTTTTGCAGAATGTTTGGTTGTTGTTTCCCCCATCTTGCCATCTCTTTTCCTAAAGCAGTTCTACCACTGACCAATGCCTCCTTCTTTTTTTTAAACTGTATTCTTGCCCCCTTCTGTGTTTCTACCCTCCACTCCTGGGAAACGGTCTTCTTTCCTTTCTGCCTCAGGCCAGTGAGATAGGAAGGAAAGGAAGTGATGGTGAATGGAGTCCCAGTAAGAGAAGAAGGTGGTAGGATAGTGACCATTTGGGAGGAAATGGCTTTGTCGTCTTAATTTTCAAGAATGAATTTTCCCCTGGAGCTGTTCTTTTGTTTCTTCTTGCCAAATGAAGCATTTTTTAGGCTCCTAAAGTGGGATAGTGAAGAAGACATACGATTTAAAATGTAAGCTGGATGTAGTGGCTCAAACACCTATAATCTCAGCACTGGGAGGCTAAGGTGGGAGGATTGTTTGAACCAGGAGTTTGAGACTAGCCTGATAAACACTTAGAGACCCTGTCTCTACAAAAGATAAAATTAAAATAAAAAATAAATTAAAATGTAGTGTTTTGTATGAGTAGTCATCGATTTTTCTCTCTTTCTAATAACATCTTATAAAAGCATCAGAGATTTCCTCAGAGGCTTTGTCTGTACCACACCAACACCTGATTACATTCTTGGTTCTTTGGTTTTTTGAACAGAAGTCTTCTCTTGCTTACAGGATAGAAAATACGTTGAAAGCTCAGATCTGACCTTCTCAGTTATTATCCAGGGCAGAACGTCCATAGTCGCCTGTCACTACTTGCAGCCTGCTGCCTGCTTTGCTCTCTCCTCTTTCCCGCCCCTCCTCCTTTCCCTCCCCCTCTGCCTCACTCCTAGTATTTACCTTCTGGGATGGAAGGTAATGTTGAGGCTTAAGTATTACAATAATGTTGAGGCTTAAGTATTATTATCATTACTGTATATTTAGTGGCTATCAGAAACTTGAGGTATTCGCAAGGATTATGTTTTTAATCTCTCATGTATTAACAATAGCGATAAAGTTAATAATAGCAAGTTAGTGCAATATAGTTAGAACATTGTGTACCAGTGACTACTGATTGTTTTACTTGCCTAAATAATTTTTTTTTGAAACAGTGTCAACCTTACAAAACAATTGCACATATAGAAGAACTTTTTTACCTGGATCATTTGAAAGTATTTTGTCACCATGAGGCCCTGTCACACTCTAGTACTTTGTGTATTTCCTGTGAACAAGGGCATTTTCTTAACATAACCACAGTACAGTCCTCAAAATCAGGAAATAAACAATGAAAATACTACCACCATGGACTTTCCATACACCGCTCACGTTTTTCTAGTTCAAGAGAAACCTTTATGGCAAAAGGATTGTTTGTCATTATGGATTTAGTTGTCATATCTATTTAGTCCCCTTCAATCTGGAACAGGTTTCTGGTCATTCCTTGACTTCCTGACCTTGGTAATTTTGAAGGTAATATGTCAATTATTTTGTATACTGTCTCTCAGTTTGCATTAAAAAATATTATTTTATATGGAGGTGGCATCTTAACTATGTTGCCCAGGCTGGAGTGCAGAGGCTATTCACAGGAGCAATCATAGCTCATTGCAGCCTAAAACTCTTGGGTTAACACGATCCTCTCACCTGAGCCTCCCAAATAGCTGGAACTACAAGTGCACGCCACTACACCTGGCTGTTCCCCAGCTGCATTTATGATATTTCTTTATTATTAAATGTAGATTGATCACGTATCTTTGACAGATACCACAAAAATTGTGTGTTCCTTTTTCTGCATTCTATCAGGTGGTACACAATTCCAATTTGTCTCATTGCTGGTGATGTTTACTTTGATCAGTTGTTTAAGGTCTGTCTGCCAGGTTTGCTGTTGTAAAGTTTCTCTTTTTCCTTTTGTAAAAAAGTTCCTCTTTTCATTCTATTTTATGTTGCTTTGAGACTACTTAGATCTCTTTTTCATCAAACTTTTAATTTATTCATTTATTTAGATTAGGATGGAGTAGTGACTTCCTATTTCATTCAGTTGTTTTTTACCTATTACTGTAATTATTCATGTTGAGATCAGATTATCCCAGATTTTGGAGAATGATATTCAGGAACCAAGATCTGGTGTGAGGTGTGCTCATTACTTTGTGTCACTGCTCCCTGGTCCTCTGCGTAAACAGAACTAGGGAGAGAGAGAGAGAGAGAGAGAGAGAGAGTGTGTGTGTATTCATGAGTTTATATACTAATACCACAGGATTCCTGCCAGTTTTTTCTTCCTTTTCTTCATTGAAATACTCTTCTTTGACAATAAGAGACCTTATTTCATTACCCTTAATATTTTTACTTCCAATTTTCCTTTGCTTAACTCTGTTGGTTCCCACACTTGGATGGGCATTGACACATGGCACACTTTTCCCCTCTCTCAGTTCACCTTCCTCCTTCCTTCCCTTCTCTCCATCTACCACCACTTTTGCCTAAAGTGGCATCTTACAATATCTTTAGGACTGATTATCAAGAAGAGAAATTGGGGGCAGGGAAATGGCTATGTAATCTTATTTAACTCTTACAGCAATCTGTTGAGTTTGGTACTATTGTTATTCCAACTTTGAAGATAAGAAATCTTAGGCTCAGAGAATTCTAGTCACTTACCCATGAGCACCTGGCAAGCAGGGGGCAAGGCCAGAGTCCAAACTCTGGGTCAAGCCCAGAGCACAAGCTTTTTCACCTGTTATTACATGAATGTGCAAGATAACCCCCAAATCAAATTCTGAGCATTCAAACAAGGCTTTAGGAGATTTAAAAACTAGTCTTTAGTAGATAAAGCATTTGACATTTCCGAATGTGACATCAAGGAGTCAGGTTTTACTACCATCTGTGTAATGCTGCGTAGGATAACAGCTACTACTGTGTGGAGCATGCTTACTCTGTGCTGGATCCTTTAATTTATCTAATCCCCATGAAAGCACAGCGAGGCTGGTATTATCTTTATTTTACAAATGAGGGAATTTGTGTATCACCAAACAATTCCCTAAGGCATGTGGTTGGAAAACAGGGGACCCCATTCTACTTGACTCTAAATCCTGTGCTTTTAACTTCTGTGGTTTCATCATAGATTGATTCATACACAAGTTAATATTCTCTTATCTCTGTCAGAAAGTAACTTTTCATTTTCCTAAGGAGGAAAACAATATTTTCTCACAAGAGCATAACTTGAAAAATATAAAAGACGAAGAAGCAAACTGAAATAATGCTTAATTCTGTACTTCATATTTGTATTTTTTCCTTGAGTATCTGTACGTACATATAGGTGTATGTATGTATGTTAAGGTTATAATTAGAATATTGTTCACACATATACATACATATATATGCATATAATCATTCATTCCTTATATTAGTCTTCCATCTATTTTGAACATAGTTGCATGTCATTAAAAATATTTTAGGCCGGGCTCGGTGGCTCCGTCTGTAATCCCAGCACTTTGGGAGGCCGAGGCGAGTGGATTGCCTGAACCCGTGGGTTCAAGACCTGCCCGGACAACTTGGCGAGACCTCATCTCTACAATAAAAAGCAAAAAAATATTAGCAGGGTGTGGTAGCGGGCGCCTATAGTTCCAGCTCCTTGGAAGGCTGAGGCAGAAGGATCGCTGGAGGTCAGCAGATTGAGGCTGCAGTGGCCGGGAGCGTGCCATTGCACTTCAGTCTGGGTGACAGAGTGAGACTCCAGCTCAAAA
>NW_007247368.1:263072-264322 GCF_000164805.1 Carlito syrichta
CCCGTCAAAAGAGGACTGGGTTAAAAAAATGTGGGTACATATACACAATGGAATACTTCGCAGCCATAAAAAAAGAACAAAATCATGAATTTCGCAGCAACCTGGATGGAACTAGAGTCTATAATACTGAGTGATCTCTCACAGAAACAAAGATCCGAATATCACATGTTCTCACTCATATAATGGACCTTAAACATCCAATGCAATACTATACGAAAATGACTAACCGTACTGGGAAACTATGGTGGGGGGAGGGAGATGGGATTAACAGTAGCAAATACCTGTCTGGGAATGGGGAAACACCCCATATCAACAGGGTGCCTGAATGAAACACAATTGTATACCTAACCCTTAACTGTACCCCACAACTTCATTTAAAAAAAAAAAAAAAATATATATATATATATATATAAAAGATCTTTGTTATCACCACTGCGTACACTATCATTTGGATGTCCCATAGTTTATTCTTATGTCCTTAGATGTGTATTGTTTGTCCAAAATTAGGTTATTCTAAATAACACTGAGACCATTTTTTTCAAACATAAATCTGGTTCATCATAAATCTTTATATTTCAACTGAAAAGTTGTCAGTCTAACACTTATTTATTTCAATTAATTTGTATTAGAGACATTTCAAAAGTTACTTTGCTTTAGTTAAGGTCCCCTTCTCCACTCCCCACAGCTTGTGGTCTTTGTGTAGCTTCAAGGACCAACCACTAGAGCTGGATACTGATCTTTCCTTGTTTGCTTTTCATTTGCCATCACACTTGAATACTCAAAAACATTTCTCTCAGGTGGCAAATATTGGAGATAGGTGGGAGCACGTGGATATTTGGAAACTTGTCCTGCTGAAGTTAAGGAACATCAGTAAAATAAGCCCAGAAGCCAGATGTGATCATTTCAAAAACTTTTCCAGAACACATCTTTGCATGTTGAATACAGCATAACAAAACTTTTAAGTCTATAGCTGACCTCGAAAGAATGAGGAGAAACCAAAAACCAGAGCACTAGGCCAACCCTTCAGCAGTTTGTGGCGTGGGCATGAGGGGTTGGTTGCTGTCTCCTCCGTTTTAACATTCGCTCACAGGAGATGATCTCAGGAGGTTAAGGAAGTGGAACTGGGAGCTACATAGTAAGTTGGGTCCATCAAAAGACTGTTACCAAGCCGGGCTCGGTGGCTCAGCCTGTAATCCCTCACTTGGGGAGGCTGAGGTGAGTGGATTGCCTGAGCCCGCGGGTTCGAGACC
>NW_007247368.1:264342-286322 GCF_000164805.1 Carlito syrichta
GAGGTTGCGGTGACTGGGAGCGGCCACTGCACTCCAGTCTAGGGGACAGAGTGAGACTCCAACTCAAAACAAACAAACAATCAAACAAAATACAAAAAAAGGTGTTCCCTTGGTGACAGGGTGAACTAGATAACATTTCCCAACCTATAGGGAGGTGACCGGGAAGCCTGCTTGGGATTGGAACTCTGGGTTTCCCGTAATAGGAGGACTCCAAGATGGGAAAATATATAAAAAGTTGTCCCATGCCAATGGACCCCCGGGACAACTGGCAGCAGCATATATAACATTTGTTTGGAGAGCCACACCTTCACCCAGGATCCAGTAGGATCCCAACAGGTAGAATGTCCTTGAACACTGAGCTCACTGTCAGAGATTAAGAAGATGGGAAGAAACCATGTGCCATCAACTAAGGTCAGATAAAGTAGGATACACACCCAGGAACTTCAAATAGTGCTCGTTTCAAAAAGAGACTATGGAAAACGCTTAAACAAAATGGCACTTTTATTTCTCAGTCGTGTGAGCAGTTTTGAGAGGAAGCTCTTCTAGGTTAGCACAGCACTTCCTGGTCATCAGGGCACCCCTCTGCTACCTCAGCTGCAGCTGTTCTCTGATGTTTCCAAGTGGCAGTGGAGTGGTGAACAGCACACCCACATTTCAGCCTGGTAGAAAGAGGAAGTAGATAAAAACTGCATTTCTTCTCCCATTAAAGCAGTTTTCATGATCTGCACAGGACAACATTTTTGATATTAGACCAAAAAGAAACAAAAAATCTGACTCATACTTTATAGGGGAATTCTACCAGTGTTCCAGGGAACAGAGAAAGTAGGTCAGTCCCCTGAGTCATTTTATGAAGGCAGGTAGTAAAACCTTTACACTAAAGACCAGGTAAAAAAGTAAAATTTATAGGTTCAGTCTTATGAACATGGATGTAAAATGTTTAAGTGAAATATTAGCAAATGGAATCTAGCAAAGTAATAAAACTTGTCCAAGTTTGTAAAATACAAGAGTGGCTCAATATTAATTTATCTGTTCAACATGGGAAAGAAAAACAATATGCAGTCATCATCATGTAGAAAAAGCACCTGATAAAATTCAATACCCTTTCATTATTAGGGGGAAAACTCTTAGGAAATTAATTGTAGACTGAAACTTTCTTTCGCTGACAAAATACTCATGAAAAACCTACAGCAATCTCCATAGAAAAAGCAGAACATTAGAAAATGTTTCCCCCCTAAAACCAGAAGCAGTATAATGATTCTCGTATCCATTAAGACATGAGGAAGAAAATATATGAGGATTTGGATTGAAGACATGGACCTTTATTAATAAAGTATAATGATTTTTTACCATAGAAAATCCAAGAAAACTTGTGAACAGATTGTTAAAACTAATAAGCTAAATCAGCAAGTTTCTTAGATATCAGATCAATATATGTATATAAAACTCCATTTCCTCACATGAGGGACAATTAGAAAATGACAAAGTGCTTCTGGAAGCTTCCCTTCTCTTGATGAGGAGTCAGTACAATTAAAAGTCCAATAGAATAGCTCTTTTCCAAATTTGGGAGCTTTTAAGACTTTGGGGCCAGGCTGGGTGGCTCAGCCTGTAATCCCGCGTTTTGGGAGGCCGAGATGAGTGAATTGCCTGAGCCCGCGGGTTCGAGACCCGCCTGGGCAACTTGGCGAGACCTCATCTCTACAATAAATAAATAAATAAATAAATAAATAAGTTCGCCGGGTGTGGTAGCATGTGCCTGTAGTTCTGGTTACTTGGAAGGCAGAGGTGGAAGGATCATTGGAGCCCAGCAGGTTGAGGCTACGGTGGCTGGGAGCGTGCCACTGCACTCCAATCTGGATGACAGAGTGAGACTCCAACTCAAAAAAAAAAAAAAAAAAAAGATTTTGGATTTTTGGATTAGGGGTACCCATAAACCTTGCCTGAACCACTTGGGAATGAATTATAGACATCAAACCCCACTGCCGCTGAGAGGTGACAGGAGAAAGGGCCTTCTGTTGCAAGTGGCCTGTGGAGGCCAACTGTGAGATGCCAGGGCCAAGAAAGCCAATGAGGAGGATGTCCATGCAGGCTGGCGTTGCCACTGGACTCCAGTATTACAGAGAAAAGGCCATTGGATCTTGTAACTTGCCCTTAGTGTCACTCAAGGCATCTAGTGGGACCAAAATTTTAATCCACATTTCTTGACTTGTTGCTACAATAACCATTTTCATTCTGTGTTCCGTGTAACAGTTTCCATGGATTTTCAGAGGATGATGACTTTACTACATTATTTTTTTATGTTGAATGTTTTCTCTGTGAAAGAGTTTGGTAGTTTTTCTGTTGTTGTTTTATTGTACTCTTTCAAGAGGAAAATCTTTCCTGGTCGTATTCATGCTATTTGACAGCCAGTTTCGAATTCCCTTGCTTTTGCTTTTAGAAAGCAGCATTTTTCTCTGTACGTTTCTAGTCACAACAGTTCTGGGGCATGCCGTTTTACGTGCCAGTAAGGGAAGTGTTCTTGCAACCTGTAGATACTTGTTTTACATGTTAGTCAAAGGAGAGCATATTTTAAGTGCTTGGCATTTTTTGTATTTTGAAAATTGTATTTTCAGCAGGATAGGAATTCATTAAATCACAGTCTCAGAGGCCGAGCTCAGTGGCTCACACCTATAATCCCAGCACTTTGAGAGGCTGTGAGGTGGGAGCATCACTTGAGGCCAGGAGTTTGAGACCAGCTGGGGCAACAGAGCACGACTGTGTTCTCTACAAAGTAAAAATAAAAACAATTAGCCAGGCCTGGTGGCACATGCCTATAGTCCCAGCTACTTGGGAGGTTGAGGTAGAAGGATCACCTGAGCCCAGGAGGTCGGGGCTGTGGTAAACTGTGATCACACCACTTACTCAAGCCTGGGCAACAGAGTGAGACTGTGACTTAAAAAAAAAAAAACTCCTAGTCCCAGAATTTAGCTTATTTCATAGCGTAAATGGGAGTACTATGGAAGTAGAATTGACCCTGCATTTACTGTAAGAATCCTGAGGACACTTACTGCTCTTTGAAACAGGGTTTAATTTCTTTACACTCCATTATGTTTCTGGGAAATTATCAGCACTGCCCTTTCCTGTCCCCTCTTGTCCTTTGTAATTTTGGGAGGTTCATGGTCTTCCTTTTCTTCTTCTTTTTAGCTTTTAACTAGGTAATAACACATAGACCCACCTCTCAGTTTGCAGGTAGAAACCAAGCCTGCACCTCTGAGAGTCTAGGGCAGCCCCGTGTATTGGGGTGGTAGGACTTGGGAAGAGAGCAGTAACAGCGTGCTTAAGGATTCTAACAGAAACCGTCTGGGCTGGTATTACCTCCCAGGATGGTGACTGGGGTGGGTGACCTTGCTTACATGACTTTACAAATCTTTTCTGATTAAACTCTAATGAATTCAGCTTGTTGGATGATGGTAAGCATTTGCTTAGAGGTTTGAGTTAGGATACTTCAAATGTGATTTGCAGGTGCTCAGGTGTTTGTGCAGGGCGTTCTTTGAACTCTTGATGTGAGCCTTCCTGCTCTCTTCTTAGTATATTCTTCAGGCTTGACTTGACTGGGCTAGTTTTACTTTAGGAAATGTTTTATCATTCAGGAGGATTTTATAAAATACAGCATTCCTGAGCTACTATGCTCTTGACACTGTCCACACTGTCTGTACCTGTGTGATGCTGCCAGGCACTCCCTATCAAAACTCAGATTGTTTGTTTGGTCTTTTTCCAAATGGGTAAAGTTTTCAAAACGAAATTCGTGGAGCTGCTTCTCTTAGTAGCTATGGCTCTGTTTCTAAATGCGCTGCAGCATTTCTGTTAATTAGTCTTACACTTAGTCTTTCACGTCTGTGTCTTCAGATTCTGTTCTCCCCTGGAGATCTTGCTGTTTAAACCACCATTTGCAAAAAAACAAAAGAAAAAATAGGAAAGAAAAAAGAACAGCAAAAGGAAAGGGAGCCCTGGCTGTTGTCCTGGGAGCAGGGCGGCTCCTGTAGCCTCCCCGCTGTGGCTGGCTCCTGGAGTGGGCCGTCGCGGATCCCCCTCGGAGGCCCCTTCCCCGCACACTAGCTTGGAGTGCAGGGAGAAGCCGCAGAGGCTGTTGGCTGGGCTTTATTTACGGAAACAGCAGGGTCGAGATGGATTGCGGCGTCAGAGACCGTGTGTGGATGGGGAGGGTCACAGCACATGCTCAGTGCTGTCAGTGTGAGGGAAGTTTCTGCGTTCTGCGTGGAGGCTTAGGTCACAGCACAAGCTCAGTGGAAGCGCTGTGAGGGCGCTCAGGCTGCATGTGCCTCCATTTTGAGTTGTGGGGGCAGAAAGGGCAGAGTTTGAGCAATAAGTCGGGGTTCAGGAATCCAGCTAGACTCAGCAGAACCTGGTAGTCATGGATGATCCATTCAGCCCCTGCAGGTAGGCTGCCTTCCTCTGGTCGCATGAGACAGTGGCGGCTAGGCCGCTCTCGCTCCCTCCTGGAGGTGTGGATGAATCATTTCATCCTTCATGTGCATGCTGCTGAGAGCCTCGACTTCAGCCGTGGCTGCCCATGAGGGGGTGTGAAGCGTAGCATCAAAGCTGAGAGTGGGGCTGCCCAGAGCTGCAGTAAGCAGATGCAGGATGGGGAGCTTCGTGGTCCCTCTCTCCTGTCCCCTGCTCTGCTCCCTCACCTCTGCCTCTCAGCTTGATTTTAGCCTCAGTCATGCTGGCATGTGTTACTGGGCTCGTGTGCTGCCCGGACCCGCAGAGCATGACTGCAGGCCTCCGGGTGCTGATAGTGTGGCTGGCGGGAAGGCCTTTACCCCAGAGCAGCTCTGTTGGGATGCTCCAGGCAGGGGGGTAGGTGGGCAGCTATTGGTTGCTTTGAAGGTGGGTGGAACTGTTTTGATTGAGAGCCTGTTTGCCAGAGCAAATTATAATTCCCATGGTCTTTTTCTGAAGTCTGACGTATGCAGGGAACAGTTGTGAATGATGGTTACAACAGTATCACCTTCAGATGGATTTTTAAAAAATGAACTATCATGTCACATCAGTTTCTCCTGTGTCTCTTGCTTCAAAAGGAAGCAAACCCATCTTGCTTTTGGAGCTCATGTAACATTTCTTGGCCTAAAAGTATGTATTCACATTTGTGTAAGAAGTTGAGGTTCCAGGTATTCTGCTTGTTTATTTTGAATGTTTGCTTTGGAATAGGATGACATTGGCTGTGTGTTTTGTCATTCTGTCGGAGGGAAGTGAAAAGGGTAGTTGGCGCCTGAGAAGGCAGCAGCACTGACAAGGCCACATTTTGTGTCCACTGCTCGGTGGTTGGACACTGGTCTTCTCCACCAGGAGAGGTTGTGCTTTTGGGTGTCTGTTTGTGGAGAGGGTTAGACAGATGACTCTCACCATGGCCAGTTTGGGGAGCCAGTCAGAATATGCAGCCGTGGGACACGCGGAGCTCTTACCCCGGAAGATGCCAGGTGAAGGTTTTGAATCATATGAGTTGCTCCTCTTTGTTTCCTCTCCCTCTTTTTCTTCTGATAAATACTGGAAAAAATGTTGAATGTCACCTAAATTTTGTGCATTTGTGAGGATGGAAGAAAGCTTACAACACAGAAGAATGTGCACCTGAAAAGCCCTCAAGGTAGAGAGAAAAAATGGACTGCGTATTGATACAAGGAGACATTGCTTTTGTAAGCTCTTAGTTGTGAAATAAGAGTTTAGTTTGCAGCTTGGCATGGTCAGCTACTGTCAGAGGATGCCCCTGATCTTGGCGGGAAGTTTTTAAGGAGGCAAATGTTGGTGAATTCTAGTCATTGAAGTACAATCTGAATTCTTACAGATTCAGTTTGGGGATTGCAGCTAAGATAAATTGTAGAGGAATTTAGGATCAGTACATTCATTACTATTTCTGTGATCTATTTTTTCATCCAGGTGAGGGTTCTCTCCCCTATGACCATATATATTTGAGCATTGCACTTGGGAATTTGGGGCAGGTACCTGCTGCTTCCTGTACCATGTAGTGTTGCTTTTGGAACTTGTCTCATTTCATTCTATTTAGAAGCACCTGTACTTTTCTTCTTTTCCCTTTTAATAAAATTTTCCCTTCTCTGTACTAGAGTAACTGGATACTTTGTCATGCACGTGTGGGATCCATGCAGGACTGACGTTCCTGGCTCAGGGAGGAAATGTCATGGTTGAGCAGGAGAACCCTGCCCTTCAGTTCTAGAGTCTTTGCTTTTTCTGAACTTTCTTACATTTAGCAGGAACCAACAGGAAGCTGTGCTCACAGCTGAATCTGCTCTGGTTCCGTTCCTCCCGCTGATGTGGCTGGCCGGTCTGGGCCTAGTACTCATCCGCGTTTATAGAGCCTGTGTGCCTGCAGCTTCTGTGTGGTGAAGATCTGTGGTTACTGACTGATCTGTGGGCACCCTTTGTTGTTAAGAGTTGAATTTTCTATGTTTCAAATGCGGTAAAGTAAGTCACTAGACCTATTTCTTGTGAAGTGTGTGCTCTATATTTCCCTGTCTAAGGCAGATAGTGCTGGAATGCCAAAGCCCTGCTTTGGGGCTTCTGTGCTTGTCTGGTGGTGGTGGAGGTGAGTAACAACACAGGGAAGTTACTGTCTTGGTCTGTGTAGCTCTAACATGGAAAAGATGCTAGTCTGTTTATTTTTGGTATATGGCAAAATATATGTTTCAGAAAGGACATACACGTTCACAAAATATTGCCCTATGATTAGTATTTCTTGTCATTACAGTAGAATCTGAATCAGAATCTCAGATTGAATCTCATAATTAAAGTGTTCCTCTGTCGACATAAGTTTTGCATTCTGTCTTTTGCTGAAAGCTGGAATGAACTTGGTTGTGTTTAATGGTCACTTCCTTCTTCATCTGATCATAGCATAGCTCATGGCATCTTTATTATTTATGAGAATAGCTCTGCTTTTCTCAACTTCCCCGATTCTTGACTGGTGTGTTAACTTAGAATTAGAAGACTCTGATGCACCTAAGACTTGATGCCTGTGCGTCTTCAGCTGTTTTCCAGATTTTTCCTCCTGAATTCTTTTTTTTTTCATTTTACTTTTTTTTTTTTTAAAGATAGGGTTCTGCAATGTTGCCCAGGCTGGTCTCAAGCTCCTGGGCTCAAGAAATCCTCCTGCCTCAGTCTCCCAAAGTGCTGGAATTATAGGTGTGAACCACCATGTCTGGCTATTTTACTATTTGTTTGTTACTGAACTTTCTTTCTACCAGAGAGGCGTTTATTCAAATACTTTTTTTTTTTAATATGATTTTTTAAAAAAGCCGGGTGCAGTGGCTCAAGCTGTAATCCTAGCTTAGGTGGGAGGCCTAGGTGAGAGGATTGCCTGAGCTCAGGGGTTCGAGACCAGCCTGGGCAACTTGATGAGACCTCATCTCTACAATAAATAAAAAAATTAGCCGGGCATGGTAGCATGTGCCTGTAGTTCCAGTTATTTGGAATGCTGAGGCAGAAGGATCACCTGAGCCCTGCAGGTCGAGGCTGTGGTGGCCGTGAGTGTGCCGCTGCACGCCAGCCTGGGTAACAGTGAGACTCTGGTTCAAAAAAATGAAAAGCGGGGGGGAAGAATGTATAGCTCTGTTTTCCTCAACTTCTGACCGGGTGAGAGAGAAGGTAGAACATACTCGCTAAAGGAAGATTTGAAATGATGCGTACATTCATGAGTCCTCTCCTAAACAGGCACATTAATTATCATCTATTTTGAGCAGTTTCTGATGCAGCAGATACAGGTGCTTGAATGTTTAAGATAAATCTGAAAGAAGCTTATCTTCTCTTGACTGGTGAAGTTGTCTTTGGTGTGTGTAGCTCAAACATAGAAAAGGTGCTAATCTGTTTCATTTTGGTGTACTGTTCCTTTCATGTTGTACTTCAGAGTGTCAGCAACTGTTGGGCTGACCTTCTGTCACAGTTGACGTAATATTGAATACGATACTTGAGTCTAAGGCAAAACATACCATTTAAATTCAGCCTGGATAACTCGAGATTATTTCTTTTTTTTTTTTTTGTTAGAGTCTCACTCTATCACCCAGACTGGAGTGCAGTGGCCGCTTCCAGCCACTGCAGCCTTGCCCTGCTGGGCTCCGGTGATCCTTCCGCCTCAGCCTTCCAAGTAGCGGAACTACAGGTGCACACTACCACGCCCAGCTAATTTTTGATTTATTGTAGAGATGAGGTCTCACCAAGTTGCCCAGGCGAGTCTCAAACCTGTGGGCTCAGGCAATCCATTCACCTCAGACTCCCAAAGTGCAGGATGGCTATTTGAGATTATTTCTATCAAAGTTCTGTGAACTACATATTTGTTTGTGATTATCTTGGACTTTGCGCTTCTGGGCAGGGACTGTCTGTTCATGCAGTGTCAGTTCCCAGCAGAGTGCCTGGGAAGTGGGTCTTTGGCACAAATATATTGGATAAATGAATGATACCATCTATGGTAAGAGAAAAGCCTATATTTGGAGCCAGATAGTGTGGTTCAAATTCCATCTAGTAAGTGACACTGGACAAGCCGTGACATCATACAAGTTCCTTGTCTCGTCTGTACCTCAGTTTTCTCATGAGTAGCATCAAGACAAACATTGCCCTTGGTTGCAAAGATGAGGTGAAAACAACATGAGAATGCTTGGCACATTGTTGCTTAGTATATTATTGTTAGTAATTCAGAAGCCAAATCTATAATCGTATGTAGATATGATCATCTCAACAACATCTTTATTTTTTATGGTCAACCTGTTCCATTAAGCTGGGAATTGTTTTAGGTGTGATGGTAATGAAGTTAGTGGCTGGCATGTTTAACCACTATCTACTGATTTCCTTTCTTTTTATTCTCTTTGGGTGTTTATGTTTTCCTTTGTACTAATTGAATTTTTTTTTTTTTTTTTGTAAAAAGCTTTTCTTCCATATCTTGTAATATTTGGTGCACTCAACATTAAACATTTTTTCTTACTGCTTTCTCTGGGATAGATGCGCATGTGCTAGTTGATACCTGTTTGTCCCTGCCGCTTTCATATTCCCACCACTACAGTGAAGAGGAATAAAGCAATTGTTATATTTTTGATAATATTTCCCAGAGTCTTCTCAGTGGGAACAAAGGGACCTTTAGATGTGCGTTGTAGACATGCTTACTTGTCCAAGGTTCCTTTTTTTCCAAGGACACATCATTCAGGTTTATTATGTAGTTTGATTTTACTGTGCAGAAAGCCAGCAACATTTTTGTTTGGGAAATGAGCTTAATAATCAAAGATCACTGCTCCATAAATTGTCCTCAATCATGGTGCTTTGCTGTTGTTGTTAAAAGTTTGTTTACTAAGGCTTCGTATATATATACATGAGACTTTGTTAGGCTGTGGTACTTAAAACCATCTCCATTTTTGCAGCAGGCAAAGCCCACAAGGAGCCTGAGGTGGGTGTTGATATAGGTCATTGCCAAATACACTGTGTGTAACTACACAATGGAGAAGATGAGAGGTAGATAAGAAATGTAGACAATGGAGCAAGGTCACTGTTGTACTTTGAAACTAGATTTTGGCCAGGCTCAGACTGTAATCCCAACACTTTGGGAGGCCGAAGTGAGTGATTTCCTGAACCCGCAGGTTCGAAACCCACCCAGGCAACTTGGCGAGAACTCATCTCTACAATAAATCAGAAATTAGCCAGGCGTGGTAGCACATGCCTGTAGTTCCAGCTACTTGGAAGGCTGAGGTGGAAGGATCACTGGAGCCCAGCAGGTCGAGGCTGTGGTGGGCAGGAGCGTGCCACTGCACTCCAGCCTGGGCGACAGAGTGTGGCTCCAACTAAAACAAAACAAAAACTAGATCTTTCTCACCTATTGTTAAAATTTCTAATTTTAAAATTTTTCACCCATTGTTAAAATTTTTAACCATTTTTATCCTGAGATTATTCACACATCGTTGTGTGTGGGCGGGCACATTCACTGCATCTAGCTATCAGCATGAACATTTGTCTTATTCCACACCCAATGTTTAATTTTTAGTTGTGGACTCTGAATGACATTTAGAAGGACCCTGTGGGCGAGCTACTTCTGTGGCCTTGTACTCCTCTTCTTCAATTAATTCAGTGTGACCCCTCAAAAGAGCACTTTTCTTTCCTAAGGCCTTGGTTTCTCCTGTAAAACTCGGAGATTGCATTGGATAGCCTCACAGGAACCTTCCATAAGAAAAAATTTAGAATTTTATGATTTCAGATTTTAAGTAAGTTCCTGCATTGACCTTTGTATTAGTATATGAATTTGGAACCATTAACTTTTTCAGTTGTTGACTAATTCTCTTTGTCTTTGTTTGCATGTATGTTTTTTAATGAATGATGAATTTTGTTCCAGCTAGGCAGTTTATCAAACCTATTTTCAGATGACTTTTGCTCAGAGAGCTACCTTTTCTCACAGGGCACTTAACTATCTTAATTTTGCATGCAGCCTTGGCTGTTACTGTGTATGGCTTATCAGTAGTTGAGTCAGAACATTGGAGTCATATATTCATTCAGAATATATTTAGTGAGAGCCAGTGGGCTCTGTGTTTTAGGGATGACCAAAACAGACTTAGTTCTTACCCACATGGTGCTTTTGGTCTAGAGGGCAGGACAGTCATTGAAAAAAATAATTACACAAAATAAAGGTCAAATCATGACTGATACAGGCTGAGGGAGAGGTAGATGGTGCTCTGAGGGCTTGTAATGGTGGGTTCACTTCCATTCCTATTTACTGGCAGTGCTTAGAGCTAATAATAGTCCTGAGCTCTCTGTGGTGGTACTATGGTTAGTCCATTCTGTAAATCATGTTTTGTTTTTATAGCAGCCTTGCAAGTAGCCATGATGAACTTCATTTTATAGATGAGCAAACTAAGGGCTCTGAGAATGGAATTTTGCCCTCAAAAGCACACTGAGAGCAAACGAGACCTTGGCACTGAAATCCTCTTTCAGGTTCATTCAATTCCAAAGTCTGTGCTGTGTCCCCACACCTGAACTTCTAGACTCTGGTGTCTGAGACAACTCCTGTCTCTCAGTGGTGAGGTGCCAGTGGCATGGGGCATCCTAATGGGATGTACGAAGCACAGTGATTTTATTCAGATTCAGGGAAATTTTTCTCTATCCTAAAATGAATGGGAGCACATTATATAATATCACTTGATTTGCATGAATTTTTAAGATATTGTGTCAGAATTTAATGAAATTTCATAGTTGTTGAAGACTGATTTGAGGCATGTATTCCTACTGGAGGAATTTGAGAACTCCAGCATATTGTCCCAGCCTTCCTTCTTGTCCTGTTTTCACTTCTGCCTCAAAATCCACCTGAAAGAAGCAATTCTGATAAGTTGCCTTTTGGTTTTCTTAAATGTGGTGCATTTCATTATGGATCCACAGACTCTTTCTGTGGTCCCTTTCTAAATGTGTGGAAAATAGAGTTTCTAGAATCTTCTACTGTTGACGTCATGTCAGTCTTCCTGCTCAACTTAACACGCTATGGAAAAGATAAGAATTATTTACTGTGTGATGTTGACCTTCTGAAGGACAGGAAAAGGGAAGCTCATTGACCTTATTCAAACGAGACGCCAGCACAAGAGCAGAAGTCTGACTTAACAGTTGTTTGGTCCCAGCCCGTTGGGAGGGGGTCAAAGGCCACACTGCTGTGTCCCCTGGCGTGGGGAGGAGTCAAGTCTAGGTTGTGATGGGAAGTTACGCCAGCACCCTGTAAAAGACCTCAGTTCTCTCAGCTCTCACCCTTGGTTGCTTCTGGGTGGTGCTGTATGTTCAGGTCTCCTCCACCCCCGTGGTCTTGCCCCTTTTCTTTCCTGCAGAATCAAGTCCTTGTCTTAAGCAGTCACTATGGTCTTATAGAGCTGTTTGGTTGCCTTGAGTGTTCCTCACTGATCACTGCTTCTTCGCTCCTCTCTTTGGAGTGAAGAGGCGATGTGCCACGTTCTTGGGCAGGTCCTGGGCCGGGCAGGCTCCAGCCAGCGTGCTCTTGTCTAGGGCCCCCCGTCTGGCCGTTGGCCTTCTCATCTTCTTTGCAAAGATGCTTCTCCCTTTTTGATATTCACTTGCAGGCTCCCTGCTCCTTTCTGTCCATTCCCTGTTTACTTCTTAGACTAAAATGTTTCCATGGTAACAGGTTACTTTTCAAAGGGAACATCTTGTCATTTTATTTAATCCACTGCAGCTGAAGAGGACTGAAATATTAAGTTGTAGTTGCCATAGATACTGCTTTGTTACACCGGTTTCTTTTGTATCAGGTTTCATTTACAATGAATTTCGTTCTGCTTTTTTTTTTTAATATACTCAAGGAATAAACACAATGACTTATCATTATTTTTGTAATTTGGCTTCTGGAACTATTATTTCATATCTACAGCAAAGCTTTGTAGAATAATGGAAGCTGAACTGCAGCTGTTTTGAAAAACACATATTATTTACATTAGCTACATAGAGAAAGTCCTCGGTTTGCTGGGGAGAATGATGATAGTGCTTAATTCTTTTTTTGTAATATGATTCACTGCATAAAGATGTCTTCAGAATGATGAGCCCACAACAGAGATCCTTAGTAGACACAGGGAAGAAAAGAAAAATGTCTTTTGGAGTTCATGGCTTGTATCCTACTGCTCATGAACTGTGGTCCTCTGTCTTCAGTTACTCATGAGCTGTCTACAGCATATTTTGAGGGAAATCCATTTGCCATTTAATTAGCTTTTCTCATATCTGGCATTCTTTCTTTCTTATTTCTAGTCTGTCTGTAGTATATCCAGCAGGGTAACCTCTTCTTTTGACTTCTTAGAAACTTTAAATTTTTTGAATTTGTGGGGAGTTGCAAAGATACTACAGCTATTTTTTGTACTGTAATACAGTATAAAGCCCAGGAGATTGGCAGTAGTATGTTGTGCGTGTGTGTAGTTCTGTGCCATTTTATCACGTGTGGTGTTACCACCATAACAACCAGGAT
Source organism: Carlito syrichta (assembly GCF_000164805.1). NCBI lineage: Eukaryota > Metazoa > Chordata > Mammalia > Primates > Tarsiidae > Carlito > Carlito syrichta. Next base: position 277,322 of record NW_007247368.1, read on the forward strand.
ACAGAACTGTTCATCAGCATAAAGCTACCTCTCTAGTGCTACTCTTTGTGTCACACCCACTCCCTTCCTCCTGCCCCCATTCCTAACCCCTGACAACCACTAATCTCTTTATTTCTATAATTTTGTCATTTCAAGAATGTCATATAGGCTGGGTGCAGTGGCTCACACCTGTAATCCTAGCATTTTTGGAGGCTGAGGTAAGAGAATTGCCTGAGCCCTGGGTTCAAGACCAGCCTGGGCAACTTGGCAAGACCTCATCTCTACAATAAATAAAAAAACTAGCCAAATATAGTGGCCCACTTGTGTGGTTCCAGCTATTTGGAAAGCTGAGGCAAAAGGATCACCTGCGCCCAGCGGCCAAGGCTGTGGTGGCCATGAGTGTGCTATTATTACACTCTAGCCTGGGTGATAGAGTGAGACTCCAACTCAAAACAAAAAAGTTATTTAAATTGACCTTTAACTTTGGTGGGTTTTCTCTTTCAGGATGACTTTCAAACTTAAACAACTTTGTGATTATTTTGTCTTGCTTGGGTGTTGAAATTAACATAGAACTGAAATAAGGAAAAAGATGTGGATTCCGTGCTTCTGTTTGTGATTAATGTATAGTTTTGGTTCAGTAACTTAATCACCTCAGGTAATCCTTCAACCTCAGCCTTCCAACTAACTGGAACCACAGGTGCATGCCACCACACCCAACTAATTTTTTTCCCCCCTTAAATTTATTGTAGAGACAAGTCTCACCAAGTTACCCAGGCTGGTCTTGATCCCTCCCAAAGTCCTGGGATTATAGGCGTGAGCCACCACGCCTAGCTAAGGTCATCTTTAAGACTAGATGAGAAAATACATGGAAATTGCTTAGCTTGCAATGCCTGTTATATAGTAAATGTTCAATTGATATGTTAGTTGCTTTGTTAGCATTATAATTAGTTTTGTTATTGTCATCTATAGAGACACTGCTTCATAGAGTTGTCTTGGGAATAATGAAATAATGTATGTTCTGCATAGAAAGCATTCAGTAAGTGACAGATAGTAGTATTGTTTTGCTTGTGTTTGTCATATAACTATAATATACCTGGATCTAAGGTAATGAATGTGAAACCCTGAGGCAAGGATAAACAGGCATGAGTGTGTGTGTGTGTGTGTGTGTGTGTGTGTGTGTGTGTTGCATTATCTTGGGATATGACATTCATTTTGGTTTCTTATTTTATAAAGTAGTATCCTTCATCTACCTGGCTAGAATTTATACTTCCTACAATCTGAATTTTCCTTCTTAAATTGATGACCAACCTGGTTTTGCCTAAAGCTACTTTGTTGGTTAAGCAGCATCATACATCCAAGCAGAAACCTCTTTAGTAACTATATTGTTTTTAACATAGAATAGAATGAGATTTTAATTTCTGTGAGTATCAACATTAATGCTTTTGTTAATATCAAAACATGCATTAAATGACTTCATACCTAGAAATGAGATAGTAATGCAGAGCGTCTGGAACAGATAGTAGATGCTCAAATGTTAGCTGTTATTATTAATTACAGGAGAACCCTGGCATCTTCTTGATGGGGACCTTTTGAATTTTAGCCTCTAGTATTTTCTAAAGTGTAGAAGGTACCATAATCAGTCCTTCTCAAAGCATGTTGTGTGGACCTATTATTATTAAATCCTAATCCTTGATTTTCTGTCTTTTTGATACTCTATATGACAGAATGGGAAGTTACATAAAAGTCTTCTGCTGTACAGCAAAGGACGAGGCTTGTCTTGAGGAGAAGGCCTTGTGCCATCCTTGTTTGAGTTAGCAGGTTTTCATGAATCACTATTTGAAGAAAACTGACAAACTATGGTAATTCAGATTGGGCATTTGGCAGACATTTTCCTGAAAATGAATGAAGTGAGCCTGTCTTTTCAAGAAAAACACTGTTAGTATTTGCCGATGCTATGATTTGAACTTTCAAATACAAATTAGAATTTTGAAAAATTTCTACCCACCCCTGTGAGCTTGTCAGCGTTTCTACGCTTACAGACATTTCTTATGGGATGGGTAGTGATATTGATCAATATGAGTTTTTTAAAGTACTGTATAATGAACTGTGTTGATATCTGGAAAATCTATAAAATGTAGTGAACCATTATTTTCCATATAACTACTGTATGACATTGAAAAATCACGTCTGAGTAGAAGATGCATTGAAAGAGCAAGATGGATCAGTGGATTTTAATGTAACAGAGTCTAACAGGTTATTGATAAAAGCTAATCCATAATCGTTTAGAATATTTTGCACAACCCTTCAAGAAACTATCACTTGTTGAGTTTTTGGTGTATTATCAAAAAGACTTTTAAAATACTCTTCCTTGCTGCAGTTACATAGCTGTGTTAGGCTGGATTTTCTTCATATACTTAAACCAAAACAACATATTACATCAGATTAACATAAAAGTAGATAGGAGAATTTAACTCTCTTCTTTTAAGTCAGATATTAACATGATTTGCAAAAATGTAAAATAATGCCTCTTTTTTCCCTAAGTTTTTCTGTTTAAGTACAATTGCTCTTTATAAAGATATACATATTACATGAAATGGGCTTATTGCTCTTTTAAAATTAATGAATAAATAAATACTTTGAGAATTTTCAAAAACACAAATTCCTTGGGATGTTAGTACATTTTTTTTTCTCTGTAAAAAGCTTTATTTCCATCTGCTCCAAGGTTGGAGAGAAGGGTTCAGGGTGGTTACAGAGCTGTCTAGTGGCTGTTGGGGAGCAGCGTAGGCAGAAGATGCTTTGAGAGGGGACCTTCAAAGATTGCTGGGCCAGCCTGGGCAACATGGTAAAATCTTGTCTCTACAAAAAACATCACAAAAATTACCTGGGTAAGGTAGTGCACCTATAATCCCAGCTACTCAGGAGACTGAGCTGGAAGTATTGCCTGAGCTCAGGATGTTGAGGCTGTGGTGAGCCATGATTGTGACACTGCACTCCAGTCTGTGTGACAGAGTGAGACTCTGACTTAAAAATTTTTTTTTAAATGATTGCTGGGCTTTGTAGACTCCTTGTCTTGCAAGCCTGAGCCTTTCAAAGAGTTACTCCGCCTACCCAGCCTGGGGGCTGGCCTACTGTGGAGATTGTCAAGTAGTTGTCCATCTTCTTGATGAGTTTCACCTCCGCATCTAGGATGTGGCTTTCCGGGAAATAACAAAAATGGGGTTCTGTGTGGGCAGAACCCAGGACTTGGAGATCCAGAAGGGGCTGGCTCGACTTCTCCAGGGCCATGGTGACTTCCATGGCATCCAGAGTTTGCTGCAAGAGGGTACAGTGCCCCACGTCTTAAAGCGATGTTCAGCACCCTCGTACTTCTCCTCGGCTAGTTCACAAAAGATGTGGCCCATGCCTCCCAGAGCCATTGTCACAGTCGAAATAGAGCCCGAGAGAGGTGGCATAGGAATCCCCAGATGCAAATTTATCAGGTAGTTGACAGTGATCTCCATCTTAGTAGAATGATTCTGACGAACCTGGGAACTCACGGTTGGTTTTCAGAAAGGAGTTAACTACAAAAATGGTGGTAATTGGTCTCAGAAGCAGGAAATGGCCCAGAAGATGGTCCAGGGATGCAGCTGGAGAGGAGATTGGAGGGCTGTCGGAGATCAGAAGAGAGGGAGTCCCGGGTGTGTTCTGCCCAATATCGTGGAAGCAGGAGACAGCGCTGTTGGACCCAGCGCTGTTGGACCCCTGTTGGACCCCTGCGGGTGCTCCAGTCATTTAGAACATAAAAGGATCCAGAAACCTAAAAGCTAGAGAATTGCCGTGTTGAATAAAAGGCAGAAAGTAGTAATTGCATCTTTATGGTAATTAAGAGTGTTTCCTACAAGCAGTTGAAATTATGTTTAGATATTAGTTTCTGGTGTTTTTTTGTCGAGTTTTATACTTTAGTAGTACAGAAATATTTATGCACCCAAGGAACTTTTAATTCTTCCTTAAATGCATGAATGATGCCAGGCAGTTACTGTATCAGATTCTGGGAGTTACGAAAGATGCTCATGGTCCCATGGTGGGTGGAGATATGCAATGTCCAAATTAGTCAGAGTAGAGTGTCGTCTTCCAAGAGTGAGGAATGAACCACAAGGGTGCATTCAAGTGGGGTGCATGGGTGGCAGGGGAGGGAGCTTTAACCAAGGGGGCAGATTCTGGTGGTTCAGTGGATTCATCCTGCTGCCGGCACTTTCCCACCAAGCCTGCTTTCCTCTCTTTCATCCTTAGCTCATAGTCTTAAAGTGCTTCTGTCAGATGTATCCAGCTTTCTCTAACAGGGTGTGTTGCTGTCCACCTCTTTCTATCTTGGACCTATGAAGTCTTTTTGCTATTTATTCTTGATTCTGTAGTTCCTGGCTTGATAGACGGATGCCTGCACCTCAGATCCTGCTCCTGCTAAAAAATAACCTTGTTGTATTCCTGATACTTAAAAGTTGCATATGATTAAAAAATGTGTTTACTGTAAAAAGTGATTTTTGAATAAGCTTTTAAGAAGGTTCTTTGTTTGACTTTTGCATGTTATAGTCTGCTACCTAATTAGCACTTCTCCTTGATATAAACTTAAAAGAGTGAAACCATTTCCAATGTAGTCTCTTAAGATACCTCAGCACATTATTTTTGTTCAATTTATATCACTATTAGTGTATTAATAATAATTGGTCTCTTATTTTTATGGAAATTGTGGGATATTTGTAGCTTTAGTCAGCAAACTCTTTGGGGGTTTGTTTTATTATTACGGTACATTATGTTTTGAGCTAAATATGATGATAATATTGGCTTATTACAATAAAAAGGAACCAGGAATGCTTGTCTTGGAATTGTCAAGGACTTAACGATATACACACCAGGAACGTGGAAATGATTCATCTCCAACTGCCTGAGAACTCTAGAATGACACAAGCCTTCTAGAAGAACTTGAGGGTCGATCTGCAGGCAAAAGTTATGAAAGATGGGCTATAGCTGAAGTGTTCTGAGAGGAGACATTCTGACTAGACCCATTTGTCAACAAGAAAGCGTTTAGAGAGTATTTAGAAACAGAGGAGAAAACACTTGACAACCTGTTTTGCTCACAGTTAGTTAGGGAAGAGGAAGGGACAAGTGGGAAAGGATCCAGTGGTGACGCTGACTGCTGACTGTTTTTCTTAAAGAAATGCTCACGATTAAAACAGTTTCCTGGCCAGTTGGATTCCTCTACTTACCTACAACAGCTTCCAATTCCTGCGTCATCCTAGAGCCATCCATCTCCTAGTTTCTTTTTTTCACCTTTTCCCCACTGAAGAAGCTGCGGGGACGTGGGTGATCACGCCAGCCCCTTCCATGTTCATGCTGGCCAGCGCAGTCCCGCTCTCACCTGCTACCTCTGCGTGGTCTTATTCCTGCTGGGAGAGTCCACCCTTTACCTTGGTATCAGGCTTATTGTCTCCTTCTGTGAGTGTCTCCTCTTGAGACCTGCCTAATTGTGACACGTCCCTTGGCATTCTTGTACTGCTCCAGAAGAGTCTTGTGTTGTGAAGACAGTGAAAGGGCCTGTCCTGGTGTCCTGGTGTGGGTGCTGCTCCCCCTGGAGGGGTGGTGGACGCCCGAGGGCTGCTACGTGTCGTCATCATCTCAGTCTTACTCTTCCTCCTCTTCTCACTCTTCTTCCTTTGTCACATCTGCTGCCCCCTTTGCCAAATCAAGGTTCTTCATGAGAAAAGTTGTTTAAGGAAAGGAAGTACTGAACCTGAGGGCCCTCAAGGAAATAATAGTTGTCAGAATTTGCTTAACAATTTCAAACATAACGGGTGGGGGTATCAGACCCATGGGAGCAAAGCAAGGGAAGTTGCCTCCTTGCGGGTTCTCTACATCAGCTCCGTCCACATCAGAAGTCACACCAGCACCTGTCACCGTGGAAGCCTTCTCCTTGGTGCCGGTGAACATTCAGTGGTGCCTATAAAGTGCAAGACAGTCTTGTCACAAGCACGTCAAGGGTTTTCCTGAGATAGCCTATAGATGGTCGTGGTTCCCAGTTGCAGGTCCTGGAGAGCTTTGGGAGGGCAGTATCCCTGTGTCTACCACTCTACCCAGTCAGTGGCTGGTGTGAGGCCAGGGACAGGAAAGACAGTCCACAAATATGTTATGAAGGAAGGAGAAGAGGAAGATACTATCCGCTTCGGTAGTGTGTGTGGGTGGAAATGGCAGGAGATCAGGAAAGGCTTCATGGACATAGTGGCATTTAAAGCGAACCTGGCTAGTTTGCTGGGAGCAAGGGAGGGGAGGTCCTGTGCAAGCATCCGAAAAGTGGGAGGGGCTGAGCTTCCCTCCCCGCCCCACCTGCCGGACTCAGGCCCTCACCTCTTGTCACCTGAGTTTCTCTGTATTAATAGGGTCTTTCTGGCTGGCCTGTGTAAGGGATTCCAAAAATACTTCACCACTTCCATCTACCTGGCTCCTTGGCACTTGTCATCATCCAACCTACTGTTTGTTTTTTCTTCAATTACAATAATAAGAAGGCAGGGACACTGTTCTATTCTTTTCTTTATCCCCAACACCTAGGACAACTCCTGACTGAGAGTACGTACTTAGTAAATATTTGTTGAGTGATTGAACAATTGACTGAATGATCCACTGTGTCGTAGGAACACAAGTTTTCTTGTTTATGCTTTATGAGGTTTATGGTGGGGTATTCGGGAGTGTTTTGAGAAAAATAAGGCTCTGACTGTGATTGTACCAGTGGCATGCTCTTCTCTCTGAGGCATGAAAGAATGATGGTTCAGGAAGATCCTCACGGCAGGATGCTGCAGTCTTCAGGTTTTTCGAAGGAAAAGGTTTTTGAGAACTGTGTGGGTGGGGTGCGTGTACACAGCAACACTAGGAGTAGTGGGGAAGAGACTCTTTCTCATGCTTTCTTCAGTTATTTGAAGTGAATATCCTTGAAGGGTGTGTGTGTATGTCAGAATGATGTTATGCTGATTTGATCTGTTCTGTTCCTGACAGGAGACTGAATAGCACCCAGGGAGAAATCCGCGTTGGCCCTAGTCACCAGGTAAGGTACATTCTAGTAGCTTCTTTTACAGATTTTTGTTATTACCCAGTGACATTAAGTACATTAGTATTGTTGTACAGCCATCATCACCATCCATCTCCTGAACTCTTTTTATCTTACAAACTATCTTACTGTAAAAGTAGTAACCCCCAATCCCCGTCTTCCCCAGTTCCCTGGCATCCACCATTCTACTTCCTGTCTCTGTGTGTGAGTACTCTACCTCATAGAAGTTCTGCATGTGAGTGGAGTCAGACAATATTTGTCTTTTTGTGTCTGGCTTATTTCACTTAGCATAATGTCCTCAGAGTTCATCCATATTGTAGCATGTGTCAGAATTGTCTTCCTTTTTAGACTAACCTATCATATATACTTGTATCACAGGCTTGTTTATCTATTCATCTACTGAGAAACATTTAGTCACCACATACTTGTATTACGAAGATTTTTAAACCCCTTTTCTTCAGGAGAGTCAAGATGGTTAGGATACTTTTCTGTTGCCAGCTGATATTGAGACCTGTACCCTTTCATGTTTCGTTGAGTTACTACATCTCTTCAAGATTTCATTTTTGTTTGTTTATTTTTTTAGAGTCAGGGTCTTGTTCTGTCACCTAGCCTGGCATGGTGGTGTGATCATAGCTCACTGCAGCCTCTAACTCCTGGGATTACAGGCAGTTGCCACCATACCTGGCTAATTCTGTTTCTGATTGCAGTATCAAGTTAGGATGCTTTGACTGGCAGGCTCAGCTTGACTGTTTAAGTCTCACATGTTGGACCATCCTGTTCAGGCAAGACCAGGGCTCTGCTGTGCTTTTCTGAGATTCTCTTACACTCAGTTGCCCTCTGGGGTCTGCCTTTAGCTGCAGGTTGGTAGCAGAATTTCACTGCTTGTGAGATGTACTTTTTCCTTTACATTTTATCTCAAAAGTTGGGCTTTATTTTACATTCTGTGGATGGCTATGATTTATTGTCTGCACTTAATCTTTTCTAAATGCATATAAAATAACAGTGAATCTTACAGTGAATGAAACACAGCAATTGGTGAGGAAGAACAGAATCATCCTTTCCCCTCAGGAGCATGAAAAGTGTTGGATGTCCCCTGTAGTCCCACATCTTATTGCTGTGGATTGGATGATGTGTCCATTTCTAAGCCACGAGGAAGATGGTTCAATATGACTGGCATAGCTACCCCTGGAATCGGAATGGGTGCTGGGAGTCAGTAACTGAGGCCCTCATGTCTAGAGACCGTATGAGTGCATGGAAGTTTTTTTTTTTGAGTTGGAGTCTCACTCTGTCGCCCAGACTGGGTGCAGTGGCCGCTCCCGGCCACCGCAGCCTCGACCTGCTGGGCTCTGGCGATCCTTCTGCCTCCAAGTAGCCTTCCAAGTAGCCAGAATTACAGGCATGCGCTTCCATGCCCGGCTGACTTTTTGATTAATTGTCGAGATGAGGTCTCGCTGCCCAGGTGGGTCTCGAACCGGCGGGCTCAGGCAATCCACTCACCTCAGCCTCCCAAAGGTGTCGAATTACAGGCTGAGCCACCGAGCCCGGCTGCTGTGACTACCTTATTGACCACGTGCAGATGTCTTGCAGAACCTGTGACACAGAGACCCACTAATGTCCACCTACATTATCATAGCCCCTAGAGAAGAGCGTGACAAGGATTCTAATGCTCCTGCACCTTCCCAAATGACATTCCTTCGAGCTAGTGGAGGGTGCACCTCCCCTTATCTCCTAGGCATTCCCAGTGGGTAGCTTTGGGGGATCCTTAGCTTCCCTGTAGATAATGCCCAATTTACTGGAAGACTGAATCCCCACCTGCTCCTCCTCTGAGCGGTCATAACTTTTGTAATTACAAGTTTCATGACTCTCACAGTCCTTGCCCAATGCATGATGTCCTAGGCCTTGTAAATTCCCTTTACTCTAGGCAAGCTTGATTGCCACTATGAGATACCTCTG
>NW_007247368.1:286342-287191 GCF_000164805.1 Carlito syrichta
CCAGGCGGGTCTCGAACCGGTGGGCTCAGGCAATCCACTCACCTCAGCCTCCCAAAGGTGTGGGATTACAGGCTGAGCCACCAAGCCTGGCTGCATAGAGGTTTTATAGTCTGTATAGTTAGTCATTATTTCTGTCTAGATTTTGAGCATTCCTTTTATGTCAGTCACATTTTGTAACGAAAGAAGTTAAGAAGTGAAGGAGTATTAAAACCAAAACACAGAAACCACTAGGGGCGTATAATTTCTAGAAGATACGTCTCATTCCCGAACTTGGATTGGAACTGAAACAGGCAGAAAGAAGCTGCAAGAAGACATTCCACTTAATGTCTACCTGGTTCAAGTATAGCCTTTTCTTGTATATTCTATTGGTTGGGCCTGACTCACCTCTAGACTGTATTTTTAATCAAAGAATCTCGTACTGGCTGGTACCATTCAATTACATCTCCTTTTCTCTCGCACTGTATTTTACCACCCATTTTTTTTCTCACTGTGTATTTCCAGTGTCTTGAGATCTTTGTACCAGACTTTTATTTTACAGATTCTTTTTCTACCATAACAGAAAAGTGGCTCCTAAGTAAAAGATGCTTAAATTCTTAGAAAAGGGGAAAATTTACTGTGCTAAGATTTTTGTATACTACCATTTAAAATCAGCTGTTTCTTTTACATCAGAGCTTAAATATATTCTAAATACTTTATTTTCAAAAAGAAATGTTTTGCAGCACCAAAAATAACAGGACTTAAAAAAATGAATTGGCAGCTGGGCTCGGTGGCTCAGCCTGTACTCCACACTTTGGGAGGCCAAGGTGAGTGAATTGCCTGAGCCTGTGGGTTCAAGACCTGCCTGGGCAA
>NW_007247368.1:287211-345935 GCF_000164805.1 Carlito syrichta
AGCCCAGCAGGTCAAGGCTGTGGTGGCCAGGAACATGCCACTGCACTCCAGTCTGGGCGACAGAGTGAGACTCCAACTAAAAAAAAAAAAAAAAAATGAATTGGCAACATTTATCTTCTTAAAAATTGTATCTTTTTTTATTAGAGAATATAAAGAAGGGAAAAAGTAGTCCACTGAAGCCCTTCTCCTCATGACTGAGCTTTCACAGATGCCTCGTCCTGGTCAAACTTGTTTCATTTATTCTCCCTTGCATCTCTTCCTACCAGTATTTTGAAATGAATTGCTACATTCATTTTATTTGTAGATATTCCAAAGATGAGGGCTCTTTTAAAAGACACATCACAATATATCACACTAAATAAAAATTAGCCATTTTTTAAATACTCAGGTATCTATTATGTCCAGAGTTCCCTAAGTGTCTGCCTGCCTGCATCTTTCTCTATTTTTTTAATAGTTCATACTGGACTCTAAATGAGAGCCATTCATTGCAGTTGGTAGAAATGTCTCTTAAATCTCTTTACAACCCCCACTCCCCACGTCCCTACTAGTATATGCAGTAAAGAAACTGAATGTGAGCTGGGCTCAGTGGCTCAGCCTGTAATCCCGCGCCTTTGGGAGGCTGAGATGAGTGGATTGCCTGAGCCCGCGGGTTCTAGACCCATCTGAGCAGTAAGACCTCATCTCTACAATAAATCAAAAAAAATTAGCCAGGCGTGGTAGTGCACGCCTGTAGTTCCAGCTACCCAAATTCTACAGCTGAAATTTGTGCTTTTCTTGAAAAAGGATCTTGGCCAGGTGCGGTGGCTCACGCCTATAATCCCAGCACTTTGGGAGGCTGAGGTGAGAGGATTGCCTGAGCCCATGGGTTCAAGACCAGCCTGGGCAACTTGGTGAGCCCTCATCTCTACAATAAATCAAGAAAAATTAGCCAGACGTGATGGCATATGCCTGTAGTTCCAGCTACTTGGAAGGCTGAGGCAGAAGGATCCCCTGAGCCCAGCAGATCAAGGCCACAGTGGCCGGGAGTGTGCCACTGCCCTCCAGCCTGGGTGACAGAGTGAGACTCCAACTCAAAAAAAAAAAAAGAAACTGAATGTGTGTCCTTTAGGGTGTCCCACAGGTTGAATTTGGCAGATTCCATCTTTATGTATCATTAAGCTTGTTACCTTGTCCTTTGTGTTTCTTGAGATGAGTGGTTCAATTTAGAGGTTTAATTACCGCCCGGTTTGGTAGCCTGTCTTCCACAAGAATGCTTCATGGGCAGTGGTATGTACTTCTACCAGGAGGCTCATGTGTCTCTCTTAATGATAATTAGCAACCACTGGCTGTTTCTTAGATCCATTGTTCTATGAGGAATTTCAAGGTGATGATATTCTAATTCCATCATCTCTTCATTCATTGAACAAGTAAATTTAGCTTCCCCCTAAAACACATAGGAAAGGCAAGGTAGATGCTTGCTGCTTCCTTCCCTCTATTTGCCAGTTTTCAAAATGTTGACTTGGTTTCAAATACCTTCCAGTGGGTCCCCAGTGGATTTAAGATTATTTGTTAATCAATTTTAATCAATTTTATTCTTTTTTGAATTAGAGTCTCACTCTGTTGCCCAGGCTGGAGTGCAGTGGCGTGCTTATGGTTACCCTTCTGTCTCAGCCTTCCAACTAGCTGGAACTATAGGCATGTGCCACCATACCCAGCTTATTTTTTAACTTATGTAGAGATGAGGTCTCACCAAGTTTCCCAGGCTGGTCTCGAACCTCTATGCTCAGGTAATCCTCTCGTCTTGGCCTACCAAAAGTGCTGGGATTATGGGCGTGAGCCACCATGCCTGGTGAATTTTAGTCAGTTCTTAATGATTGTTAAATGATCCATTTTGAGCCAGTGGGGGCATCTTCTTGCTAGCTTTGTCATTTTGACTTAATCCCAGTGGTCTTTAGTAGGTCCTTTTTATCCAGATACAACATGATTTTAATGTCTCACCATGAACATTTCTATCCTTAGATCTGAAGTTACACTTTCCTCAATTGAGCCCTTCCTTGTTCTAGTGAGAAGTAGCATTTCCTTAGACTGGGTGCCCAGGTATTCATTCTCTGTGGGTTGGCTACTGGTTCTAGGCCTTTTTAGTAGACAGGACTAGGACATTGGCTCTTTTCTTTTTAAAGATAGAATATATTGTAAATTCATACTGACATTTTTAATTCAAATTCAGATTTTTATATTAGTCTTGTTTTTTCATCTGTATCTTTATTTTTCTCCTGCGCCTCAAATTTCAGTTCAAAAAAATTATTTATTTATTTATTTATTTTTGGAGAAGGGGTCTTGTTCTGTCACCCAGGCTGAAGTGCAGTGGCACAGTCATAGCACACTGTCTCCTCAAACTCCTGGGCTTAAGTAATCCTCCCACCTCAGCCTCCCAAGTAGCTGGGACTATAGGTGCATGCCACTGTGCCTAGCTAATTAAAAAGATTTTTTAATTTTTTTAATTGCAGAGATGAGGATCTCACTTTGTTACCTAGGCTGATCTCAAACTCCTGGCCTCAAGCAATCCTTCCACCTTGGCCTCCCAAAGTGCAGGGATTATAGGCATCAAACTATCACACCCGGCCTCAAATCCTATTTTTGTTGATACCAACATAACTATTCATTTGCTTCAATCCCACAATACATATATACTAGCTCAGAATAACAATACACTGCTACAAACAATATGATTATTGAAAAATGTTTTCTATTACATTTTGTTTTCCCCCTTAGACTATGTCCCACCAGGGCTGCATAGGCAAATTAGTATGTTTTGGAGTTACTTGAAACTGTTCCTAGAATGGAGGTGCATTTTTAAAATTTGTTCTAGAGTTTTTGTTAGATTGCTGTGGTTTAAACTTCTTGCTTCTATTCCCTTTCCCCTTTTAGATCAATGGTAGCATAATATGCATGCTTTTGCCACCGTTCTTTCTTCTTTTGACGATATCTTCTGTGTTCCTTCCTAGCAGTATGTAGAATGCCTTCTCATTCCACTCTGAGGAGGTCATTTCACCAGCCCTCCATGTGGGAATATAGCAGTTTGTTCTTCAAATCCCTATTGGTGGGCATAAGGTTTGCTTCCAGTCATTTGCTGTTACAAGTAATGTTGTGGTGAAGAGCCTGTACATATAGATTTTATGGTTTTGCCAGTGTACCTTTGGGCTGTAATGGAGGGCTGGCTTAGAGGGCTAGTATAAATTTTGAGGACATTATCACATTCCCCAACATAGAGGTTGTACCAATTTGTCTTCACACAGGTTTTTTTTTCCCCCATTGCTTTGTATTTGTCAAATTTTGGGATCTATGTCAATATGATAGGTGGGAAATTGTATCTGTCACTAATTTGCATTTTTGTTATGCAAATTAATAACAGTTCCTATGATTGAGATATTTGCATTTTTTCTGTAAACTGTCTAATTATATTTCTAGATTGTTTTTCTCTGAAGAGGTCTGTCCTACTCCCCAGTAGTAGTATTTTTTATTAATTCAACAAACAGCCATTGGAGAGCTACTATATCAAGCACTGTACTTGGTGCTGGGAAAGCAGAGCCTCAGTACTGAAGTCAAAGACCTTTGATACCAGTACCTATTGTGTTTTAATTTTATCCCACAATTTTCACTATAATAAGTAGTACTGATTGTGGCACCAGTTCAGAATTATAGAAGTCAATACAAAGTCAAAAAAGAGCATCCTTGTTTGGAGAAAATCAGAGCCTGATGCACACCTAGAGGTGCCGAAGACAACCTGGAAAACAGAGGGTGCCAACAGCTGGCCTGAGAGCCATGGTGTTGTCTGGCCTTCTGATGTTGTTCTTTGCCATGTAGTAATTTTAAAAACTGTACTAACTGCTGGGCACAGTGGCTCACGCCCATAATCCTAGCACTTTGGGAGGACAGGGATTCTCCCTGAGGTTCAAGACTAGACTGGGCAACTTGGTGAGACTGCGTCTCTGCAATAAATCAAAAAATTAACCAGGTGTGGTGGCACGCACCTGTAGTTCCAGCTGCTTGGAAGACTGAGGCAGAAGACTCATTCCTGAGCCCAGTAGGTCGAGGCTGCAGTGGCCATGAGCATGCCATTGCACTCCAACATGGTGACAGTGAGATTCTGACTCGACCCCTCCCCCCAAAATGGAAATAGCCAACATTTAAAACTATGAGCTTTCTTGTAAAAGTGAAGGCTCCTGGAGTTGGGGAAAAGCTGGAGAATGTACAAACTCTGGTTCCTGTTTCTCGGTGGCAGCATTCCTAGGATGGGGAAGCTCTGTCTCCATTTTACCAGGGAACATTTCACTCCTTAGCACATAGTACCTGGTTGTCTATTACGGGATCCCCTGCCACATGTGGCTGCCCAGCACTTTAAGGGTGGCCAGTCCCAACTGCGTTACGGCAATTTGTTTAATGTGGCTACTAGAGTATTTAAAATTAAATATGTGGCTCTCATTCTATCTCTGTTGGACAGCACTGCCTTATACCCTGCCTGCTTTGTTCACTCTTGTTTTTTTTTTCCCCTGTATACTCTGGAGCTTTTAAACTCCATATTTTAGTTTAAAATATCAGACTAATACATCCATGTTCAGCATTTGACAAGAATGTGTGCCTGTGTCTCCCCCAGTATTTGACTTTTCCTGGGTCTGTGAGGGTTATGGTAGGCAAGGCGCCTGCTTATTCTTGCTCTGCCCAGTAGCGTGAGAATGAGAAAATGCCAGAGGTATTTGAATCTCATGACTTAGAAACTTGGTTAGTAGGCATGGTTGTTCAAATATATTTTAAAAGTTCTTTTGATCGAGGTACACTTTATATCCAGTGAATCGTTCATGTCTTATGTGTCCGATTCTCAGCGAGGCACAGAGCGTTTCTGTCATTGCTGAAAGTTCCCTCCTGCCCTTCACAAGCAGTTGCCTCCTTCCTGAAGCAATCCCTGCTTTGCTTCCTGTCACCATGGATCAGTTCAACTATGTTTTGAAAGTTAACTTTACTGCATAGTCTTTTTTTTGATGCTGATCTTGACTTGTTGCTGTTGACTCTCTTGAGAGTAATATGAATCAAATAGGATAGTTCACTTAATGTTTTAGCAAATATCCTTAGGTGAGGTTTCATTATTTACACGTGTCTTCTTTGTAAACTCATTATCTTGGAAAGAGTTGTGTGTTTCTCTTCTTTATCAAGTACTGTTACCTCCCAAGATATTTTTTGTTTTGGTTTATTTTATTCACACGTGTCCATTTCTGTTTTACTTGTTAGATCACGCTGGCACTACTTTACTTTGACACCATTTGCTGCTCCTTAAATAGAGATTAAGCAGTCGATTGTGAAATCTTCTATGGTGAAATGATCCTGACATGTGGTATAGGTCAGATTAAATGACTCACAATTTTGCTGTTATTTTTCTGCTAGCCAAAGAAAGAAACTCAGTAAATCATTGCATCTGTTCCTAAGGACTGCCTACTGTGACAGCTTTGCATAATATGCCTTGATTGTGATTTCTTCATCCCTGTTTTACAGGCCAAGCTTCCAGATTTGCAGCCATTTCCTTCTCCAGATGGTGATACAGTGACCCAGCATGAGGAACTGGTCTGGATGCCTGGAGTTAATGACTGTGACCTCCTTATGTACTTGAGGGCAGCAAGGTAATGGGAACCTACCCCCTCCTGCTTTCTGAATTAGGCATCTGAATCGATTAGTAAGCAGTCAACTTTTTCTTTCCTCTGAGAGTTTATTTTTATATTGGGCAGTCTCTGAATTTCAGTTTTGTTACACCCTGTGTAATCAGGACCCTTGCCCTTCTCACTAGAGAAAAATAATTAATCATAGTAAAGTCATTTTTTTCTTCTTGGTGTTTGCCCTGAAATCAGATTTTGGAGTTCTTCAGGAAGAAAACAGCTTAAGCCACACATGCTGCTATTATTATTTTCAGTTGGAGTCTTACTCTGTCACCTAGGCTGGAGTGCAATGGCACTCTCACAGCCACCCTAGCAATAACCTGCTGGGCTCAGGCGATCCTTCTGCCTCAGCCTTCCAAGTAACTGGAACTACAGGCATGTGTTACCATGCCGAGCTAATTTTTTTTTCTCTTTTAGTTATTGTTGAGATGAGGTCTTGCCAAGTTGCCCAGGCTGTTCTTGACCTGGAGACTCAAGCAATCCTCTCACCTTGCCCTCCCAAAGTACTGGGATTACAGGCTTGAGCCACTGTGCCCGGCCATACGTGCAATTGTTAACACTCTCAATCCAGTTGAGTAATTGAGTTGTTCAACCCATTTTAAATTACCATTACAGATTTTTTGGGCTATTCTTTAGTGCTTGACCTGAACTTGACATTTGTGTGGTTTACCTACATTAGAACATTGACCTGCAATGGCCCCATAGAACTTGCTAGCATACAAATGCCTGGAATGCACAGGAGAGGTTTAAGTTTATCCCCACATGTCATAGAACAGGCAGACAGCCTTCCTCTGTGTGCAGTGATTCTGGGACTCACCACAGCATCAGCGGTATACAGCAAATGCACTGTACCAGTAGCCAGGC
Source organism: Carlito syrichta (assembly GCF_000164805.1). NCBI lineage: Eukaryota > Metazoa > Chordata > Mammalia > Primates > Tarsiidae > Carlito > Carlito syrichta. The sequence continues at coordinate 293,757 of NW_007247368.1, forward strand.
ACAGTGGCCACAGAGAATTGGTTTGAAGATGGGGATAGGCATGAAGTGTGTGCGTGCGCATGCATGCGCACACACACGTGTCCTTACATGCATACAAAGAGATATGGAAGCTTCCCACAGGAAGAGTTGAAATAATGAGGTCTCCAGGTTGAGTTAGATTGTCATTCCCCTCGTGAACAAGCCTTGCTTCTATAATAAGAAAATATAAAGTAAATGATAAAAGAATGAATGACAAAAAACCTGGAATTTTTCAGCTTAAATTTAAGATTTTCAACTGGGCGTGTTGGCGCACACCTGTGTAGTCCCAGCTACTCAAGAGGCCAAGACAGGAGGATTGCTTGAGCCTAGGAGTTCAAGGCTGCAGTGAGCTATGATCATGCACACCAGCCTGGGCAACAGAGTGAGACCCCTTTTCTAGGGGAAAAAATACAAAGCACGGATCAAGTCATCGGAATTTTAACTTTGACTATTTTCTAATCAGTGGTGCTGTGCATGGCAGTTTTCAGTAGAGATGAGAATATGTGGTGGAATGAATGACTACTAAGAGGTTTTTAAATATGATTTTTAACTTTTTTTGCAGGGGGGAGGAGAGGGGTCAGAGTCTTAACTCTGTTGCCCAGGCTGGAGTACAGTGGCACGATCATGGCTCACCACAGCCTCAACCTCCTGGGCTCAGGCAATTCTTCTGCCTCAGCCTCCTGAGTAGTGGGGACTACAGGCTCTCGCTACTACACCTGACTGTTTTTTTATTTTTTTATTTTTTGTTGTAGAGATGAGGTCTGGCTGTGTTACCTAGGCTGATTTGAACTCCTGGGCTCAAGTGATCCTTCCACCTTGGCCTTCCAAAGTGCTGGGATTATAGGTGTGAGTCACTGTGCCTGGTTAATTTTTCACTTTTAATTCACCTAAAGGTTGTTGATATATAGAGTGAGAGGGATTGCGTAAAGTTTCAGAGGACTTAATTTCACATGTTTTCTGGAGACTTCTTTCAAAAGATTGTTATCTAGCAGAGCACAGTGGCAGATAGATTTTGATTATTCATGCGTTCACATCTAAAATCTTAGTACTAACAAAGCACAGGAAGAAACAACACAAATGGGCCCAACTTAAAGTAATGTTTTTCTTTCTGAGTGAGTTAAGGGTTACCGGTAGAGTACTTTTTGTGTGTTTACAAGAGCAGAGGCCAACACTGAGAACTCTGACTTTTCACACATGTAGAAATGGAATTTGGTCTGGGCTGAAAATGTACTCTGAAAATTGAGGGATAAGATATCTGTACCGGTATTTTGATGTACTGATGAAGAAAACATACTTCCTTTATTCTGAAGGAGCATGGCGGCATTTGCGGGAATGTGTGATGGAGGCTCCACAGAGGATGGCTGTGTTGCAGCCTCGCGGGATGACACCACTCTCAATGCGCTGAACACAGTAAGTCCTTTGAAGTCACCTGGGGTGGGAGGATGTCTCGTGCTCCCTGGACTGGCTGTGGGGAATGTGTGATGGGCATGGAGCATGAGGTAGCCCGCCTGCTCAGGAGTGTGCTCAGTGGTATGGGGCTGGATGTGAAAGGTGAGCTGTAGTCTTGGTCACTGAGTGCTGTGAGTGGCATGGCGCCCTCAGCTTCATTTCCTTGTCTGTGTTTGTGCTGCAGGATTGTGAGGAGCCTCAAATGAGATCCCAGTCACAGCAGCTGATAGTTACTGGGATCTCACAAAGCCAGTCCTGTGCATAGATGATCTCATTCAATCCTCCCAGCATCCTCCCAAGTGGGTTCTGTTATTATCACCATTTTAGGCACAAGGAAATCAATTTAGAAGGGAGTGAGTCACAATTGAGGACCATCCCTTCCAGGCTGGAATCCAGAAGCCACGCTTTTAACCCCCTTCACTATGTCTGAGACTGTGTATTTCAATGTGCTTGAAGGGACAGAGAAGAAACTAGAATTTTTTGAACAAACTGTTGTTTATAGAGTTTACTTTGGAACCATGTTAATATTTGCATGATTATATAAAAAATTAAGTGTTAAAAACGATAGTTTCTAAAAAGTAAAATGAAACAAGCAAGCCTAATATTATGGAATCGGTTGTATGACATATCACCATAGTTACTCATTTGCTTTAATTTTGTAATATACACACAACAGCTCAGAGTAGCAGCACTCACACTGATACAAACATTATGATTACTGAAGTTAGCTTACTTATTTTATTTTATTTTTTTGGACACTTTTTAGCCTTAAGCTATTTCCAAAAGAGGTGTGTGGGAAATTAATGTATTTTAAAGCTACATTATAACTCTTTTCTGTGTGGTTACTAATGTAAAATAATCAACTCTGAAGAGGTAATCATGAATCTTTATGGAATCAATATCTGATATTTCGATAATGAGTTTACATAGCTATGTCTGCTTCCATAAACTGTTGAGCATGAGGCTGAGCAACTCTTCTAATATTACATCTAATTTCACCATCTTTTTCTTTCTTGAGAGGTCACTATAGTTGGAAGGAACTTTCCAGTCCCCAAATAGATAAGAATCCAAGCCTTAAAAAGGCCAGATATCTTCAATGCTGGCAATCCCCAAAGCTCCTTAGAGAGGGAAGAAAACATTCTCATTCCTGAGTTAGGGATGTTTTTACTACACAGTTTCTGCTAAACAGCTTGCTTTCAAGGAAACATGTACATATCTGCATGATATAGCTGATTTTTGTTTCTGGTCTAATTAGGCTTCTTGCGTATTATGTACTATTTGAGTGACCTTGCTGAGAACGTGTTGTGCTCTAAAAGTGAAAGTTTTTCACATTGTCGTAGAGTATACTTTCTCACTGATTTGAGTGTGTATACGTGTGTGTGTGTGTGTGTGAGAGAGAGAGGGTTTAATGAGGAATCATATAATGATTGAACCAGAAGGGGCTCCGTTTTGAGATCATTGTATAGATAAGGAAGCTTACTCTGAGGTTGGTAATAACTGCCTGCAGTTGCTGTGGTAGGTTAGGCTGTGAATGTCTGTGAATTCAGAATACCTAAACTGTGTGTCTATTCAGAAAAAGTATTTGATAGGAACTTTATTCTGTTGAGTTTCTGTATTAAAAAGCTCTTTGAAAAATATTCTATTTTCATGACTGTGCCAATAAGTTGAATTTTGAATGATGCAGATTTTGCTGTATTGAATTAATTGTCCATTTTTGGCAGTTTACTGAATCATTATGAACTATTTCCTTTTTTATTCCAAACTCTCTAAGGCTTCTTCTGTAGCACATATTTCTGTACAGAAATACTTTCAGCTATTTTTGCCCATGGTTCTTAGGGCAAGTTCTTTCTGAAGGTTTTGTTAGCATTCCCAGAGTGTTTTTGGTTTTAGGATTTTTTTATTGCCATGGTGCTATCTTCTCATCACTTGAAATTCTTCTGTCTAGACTGACCTGAGATGGTTCAGGTGTCTTAGGCTACACACTACAGGTGCACTTTAGGCACCCAAGTACTGCACACTTTATTTTGTGATGAATTGAACGTTTAGTGTTGTTTTAATTTTTGTACTTTATTGTTGTATTAGCTCACAGAGTTTCAGTTGTAGGTACTTTCTTAATGAAAAGTGAAGTGGGCTGGGCGCGGTGGCTCACACCTGTAATCCCAGCAATTTGGGAGGCAGAGGCGAGAGGATTACCTGAGCCCAGAGGTTCGAGACTAGCCTGGACAACTTGATAAGACCTCATCTCTACAATAAATCAAAAAATTAGCTGGATGTGGTGGTATGCACCTGTGGTTGCAGCTACTTGGAAGGCTGAGACGGAAGGATTACCTGAGCCTAGCTGGTCAAGGCTACTGTGGCTGTGAACGTGCCACTGCACTCTGGACTCCAGAAAAAAAAAAAATGTGAAGTAAAGTGAATGAAAGAAGCTTGTGAGGAGTTAATGTGTATTTTGACTTGCCTAGATAATGGAAGACTTGAGCTGCACCAAATAATAAATTTGAAAGTATATATTGCTGTGTGAGAAGTATTTATTTTTTTCTCAGATTGTAGCATAGTCTTAAATCACAATAAGGCATTTATCAATTTAAAATAAACTCATGAGTAATTAGTATTGTCCTCCTACCTCCCAGGACAATGTAGAAATTTAAAATATATGATATCTGCTGTATGGTTACTTAAGAGTGTGTTGGACATCTCAGTAGTACTAGTTAAGTATAAGTGCACTTAATTCATTTACTGGTCAGGGTCTCACTCTTCATCCAGGCTGGAGTGCAGTGACATGATCATGGCTCACCATAGCCTTGACCTTTTGGACTCAGACAATCCTTCGGCATCAGCCTCCCGAGTAGCTGGAACTACAGGCATGTGCCACCAAGCCCGCCTAATTTTTTGACTTTTTTTTTTGTAGAGACGAAGTCTCACTATGTTGCCTAGGCTGGTCTCAAACTCCTGGGTTCAGACGAGTTCTTCAGTCTCCCAAAGTGCTGAGATTACAGGCATGTGCCACTATGCCTGGCCTGTAAGTGCATTTGGATAGATAGTTTAATTTTTAAAACTGCAGTTGCTAATTATTGAGCTGTCAAATCTTTATGACAATTATATGGACCTATTTTAAAATGTAAGCTCTTGGCTTACATATTTTCGTTCCTCTTTTTTTATTTCATTATTCACAAATGAGGTTTTTAGTATGTAATTTTTAAAATTACTAATTGGGGTAAAATGTATATATAACAAACTGTTCTCGATTGAATGTGGACAATCTGATGAGTCTTTTCAGATTAATACACATGTAAAGATACTGTGATGGTCAAGATTGGAAAAATTCATAACACCCCAACAGTTGCCTCGCACCCTTTTATAAACATTTTCTGCTTCCAGCCTCAGATAACCACTGATGATTTTGTCATTTTAGAATAGTTTGCATTTCCTAGGATGTTATGTGAACAGCATGATAATACTGTATGTAATCTTTGGGGTCTGACTTCTTTTAGCAAATGATTTTGAGACCCATTTATGTTGTTTCATGTATCAGTAGTTCATCCTTTTTACTTCTGAGAAATGTTTCCACTGTATGGATATGCACATTTACAACTTTTTTGATCCTTTTAATTGTGATAGACCTTTGGATTGTTTCCAAGCCATTGGGCATTGTCAATAAAGGTGTTGTCAATATTGTTATACAAGTCTTTGTGTGGACACATTTATTTTTCCATTCTTTCAGATAAATACCTACCTGGGAGTGGAGTGGCAGGATCCTATGTATTTAGGGAGTTTTTGTTTTTTGTTTTTTTGGTTTTTTTGAGTTGGACTTTCACTCTGTCACCCAGACTGGAGTGCAGTGGCCACCCCCGGCCACCACAACCTCAACCTGCTGGGCTCCGGCGATCCTTCCACCTCAGCCTTCCAAGTAGCTGGAACTACAGGTGCGCACTACCATGCCCGGCTCATTTTGATTTATGGTAAAGATGAGGTCTCGCTAAGTTGCCCAGGCAGGTCTCAAACCCGCGGGCTCAGGCAATCCACTCATCTCAGCCTCCCAAAGGCACGGGATTACAGGCTGAGCCACAGAGCCTGGCTAGGGAGCTTTTTAAGACACTGTCAAGCAGGTTTCTAGAGAGTTCGTGACATCTTATATTCACATAAGTAGTGTATTGGAATTTTAATTCTTCAACATCCTCATCAAGACTTGATATTGTCAGTTCTTTTAACTTTAGCAATTCTAATGATGTGTAGTGATATCTCATTGAAGTTTTAATTTGAATTTTCTGACTGTTAACAGTGTTGAACATTTTTTCATGTCTTATTCTCCATTTGTGTATCTTTTTTTATGAAGCAGCTGTTTAAATCTTTTGCCTACTTTAAGAAATTGAGTTACTTGTCCTGTATAATTTTGTTGTATTAGTTTTTTTTTAATTCAGCATAGAAGTCCTTTGAGATATATATAGTGAATACTTCTACCCATACTTTGACTTTTTTCTTCTTAATGGTGTCTTTAATTTTGAAATGTCTAATAAGTCAGTTTTCTTTTATGGAAGTATCTCTGATTACTCCAAGGTTACAGAGATTATATGCTTTCTTTTAGAAGTTTTAATTCTTACAGTTAGATCTGTGTTTCATTTTGAAATAATTTTATATGTGCTATGAGTTAGAGAGTGAAAATTCATTTTTTTCCACACAGATACCAGTTGTTTGAGAAAAATTTGTTAAAAAAGACTTTTTTTTTCTTATTTAACTACCTTGACAACTTTGTTGAAAATCAGCTGCTTAGCCGGGCTCGGTAGCTCAGCCTGTAATCCCGTGCCTTTGGGAGGCTGAGGTGAGTGGATTGCATGAGCCCACGGGTTCGAGACCCGCCTGGGCACTCCAGTCTGGGCGACAGAGTGAGACTCCAACTCAAAAAAAAAAGAAAATCATCTGCTCGTATATGTTTGTGTCTTTTTCTAGAATCTGTTCTGTTTCATTGATTTAATGTCTATTTTTAATCAGGACCTTAATATTTTGAGTACTGTAGCTTTATGGGAAATCTTAACCTCAGGAAATGTCTTTCCTGCTTTATACTTTTTTTTTTGAGTTGGAGTCTCACTCTGTTGCCCAGACTGGGGTACAGTGGCTCGCTCTCAGCCACTGCAGCCTCTACCTGCTGGGCTCCAGCGATCCTTCCACCTCAGCCTTCCAAGTAGCTGGAACTATAGGCGTGTGCTACCACGCACAGCTAGTTTTTTGATTTATTGTAGAGATGAGGTCTCGCCAAATCGCCCAGGCGGGTCTTGAACCCTTGGGCTCAGGCAATCCACTCACCTCAGCCTCCCAAAGCACAGGATTACAGACTGAGTCACCGAACCTGGCTTATACTTGTTTTTAAAGATTGCTGATTGAACTCAGTTTGCCAGTTTCTATTTTTTAAAAAGCCTGAAGGGATTTTAATTGGGATTGCATTGAATATATGGATTAATTTGGGAAGAACTGACATCCTAACAATATTGAATCTTTCAGCTTATGAGCCTATATCTCTCTATTTTTAAAGAAGTTTTATTTAATTTTGTTTGAAAACAAATTTTTTTTAGTGTGCTTTATACTATGTTGCCAAGGCTGGACTCAAATTCCTGGGCTCAAATTATCCTCTCACCTCAGCCTCCTGAGTAGCTGAAGCTATAGACACTGTGTCAAGCTTTCTTTAAGTTCTTACAGAAAGAATGTGTAGTTTTCATTATACTGGTTTTATAAATTTTGTTAAATTTATTCCTAAGTATTTTCTATTTGAGAATTCTTTTGTAAGTAAAATTATAGTTTTATTTATTTATTTATTTACTTTTTAACTTTTAAAGATGTGGGGTACAATTCAGGGTTAGGTATACATGTTCATTATGCAGTACCCTTGTTGATGAGGTGTGTGCCCCCTCTCCCTGCAGATTCCTATTACTACCAGTTCCGTCCCCCCTCCCCCCACAGTTTCCCACTACTGCCAATCTTTTTCTTACAGTTTTATGTTATAAATTGTAGTTTTACATTGTAATTTCTAGGCTGGGCGCATGGTTCACACCTCTAATCCCAGCACTTTGGGAGGCCAAAGTGGGAAGATTGCTTGAGCTCAGGAGTTTGAGACCAGCCTGGGCAACATAGTGAGACCTTGTCTGTATAAAAAAATTTAAAAATTAGCTGGATATGGTGGTGCATGCCTGTGGTTCCAGCTACTTGGGAGATTGAGGTAGAAGGATCGCCTGAGCCCACGAAGCTGAGGCTGTGGTGAGCCATGATCATACCAATGCACTCTAGTCTGGACAAAAGTACAAGACCCTGACTCTAATAATAACAATAATAATAGTAATTTCTAAGTATTCATCAATAGGCTAGAAATACAATCAATTTTTATGTTTTGTCCTTGTGTCCTTTGGCCCTGCTAAATTCAGGGATTAGTTCTAGTAGCTTTCTGGTTGATTCCTCAGGACATTTTTGTATGTTTATAATCATGTCGTGCAAATACAGTTTTATCTTTTCCTTCATGATCTATGTGTCTTATTTCTTTTTTGTATTTCATTGCACTCCCTTGGATCTCTGGTACAATACCAAATAGAAGTGATGTGAGTGGACATGTTCTTCCCAGTCTTCGAATGTTTTTAGTCCTTCGCTATTAAGAACAATATAGAGCTTTTGTTGTTTTTAATCAGATTGAGAACCTTTCCCTCTATATCCAGGTTGTTGAGGTTTTTAATATGAATGGGCATTGAATTTGGTCAGTTGCTTTTTTTCCTTTTGCCTCTAATGAGATCATCATATGAATTGTTGTCCTTCATTTGGTTAATATAGTGAATTACACTGATTGATTTCAAATATTCATTCCTGGGGTAAATCCTGCCTGGTCATTATGTACTATTGGATTAAATTTGTTAATTTTTTTTGGGGTTTTTTTTTTTGAGTTGGAGTCTCCCTCTGTCGCCCAGACTGGAGTGCAGTGGCCGCTCCCGGCCACCGCAGCCTCGACCTGCTGGGCTCCAGCAATCCTTCTGCCTCAGCCTTCCAAGTAGCCGGAATTACAGGCATGCGCTACCACACCCGGCTGAGTTTTTTGATTTATTGTAGAGATGAGGTCTCGCTGCCCAGGCGGGTCTCGAACCCGTGGGCTCAGGCAATCCACTCACCTCAGCCTCCCAAAGCGCGGGATTACAGGCTGAGCCACCAAGCCCGGCTATTTGTTAATATTTTGTTAAGAAATTTTTCATTTGTGTTCATGAAGGATGTTGAGTTGTAATCTTTATTTTTTATAATATGAGGTTTTTTAATATGAACTTTGTCTGGTTTTTGTATTAGAGTAATATTCCCCTCAAAAAACATTTTCTCATACTCTGTTTTCTTAACAGAGTTTGTAAAGGATTGATTTATTTTTCTTTGTTAAATGTTTGCTAGAATTCACAGTAAAGCCATCTGAGTCTTAAGTTTTTTTTTTTTCTCATGGAAAAAAAATTTTGTTTGTTTAAAGACAGGGTCTCACTATGTTGCTCAGGCAGGTCTTGAACTTCTGAGCTCAAACAATCCTCCCTCCTCATTCTTCCAAGTAGCTGGAACTACAGGCATGCTTTTTATGGAAAGTTTTTAAATTACAAATAGACATAGGTTTGTTCAGATTTTATATTTTTTTATGTGATGGTTTTGGTAATCTGTTAATATGTCTTTTAAGCATTTTGTCCATTTCATGTAGGTTATCAAATTTTTTGGCAAGAGCCGTGCTCGGTAGCTCAGTCTGTAATCCCATGCTTTGGGAGGCTGAGGTGAGTGGATTGCCTGAGCTCGAGGGGTCAAGACCCGCCTGAGCAATTTGACGAGACCTCATCTCTACAGTAAATAAAAAAATTAGCCGGGCGTGATAGCGCGCACCTGTAGGTCCAGCTACTTGGAAGGATCGCCGGAGCCCTGCAGGTCAAGGGTGCGGTGGCCGGGAGCATGCCATTGCACTCCAGTTTGGGTGACAGAGTGAGACTTCAACTCAAAAAAAAATTTTTTGTTGTTGTTGGCAAAAGTTCAGTATTCCTGTATTATCTTTTTAATGTCTGTGAGATCTATAATGTTAACCCTTATTTCATTTATAATATTGCTAATTTGTTTCCTCTTGATTAGTCTAAATAGAGATTTATCGACATTATTGATCTTTTTAGGAGCTAGCATTTGGTTCGTTGTTTTTCTCTATTTTTTTTTTCTATTTCATTGCTTTCCATTCTTTATTAATTTGTTTTCTGCCAGTTTGGGCTTTAATGTGATTATTCCCCCCCACCCCTGCACTTTCTAAAGTGGGATCTGAGATAACTGATTTTATCACAAATTTTTATTTGCTGTGCTTTCATTATCATTCTCTTCAAAATATTTTGAATATTTTTGGTGATTTTGAATTATTTCGAGTTAAATTACTTCATTTTTTGATGCTTAGTGTTTTCAGGTTAAATGAAACTTGATTCACATGCACCATTCTTAATAGCAGATTCCTCAGTGAAGAATCACAGAAGTAGTTAATAAATAAATATCTTATTTTCATAGCACTTCACTTATTACTTTTGATCCAGTGTGAACTTGAAGAATAGTTCGGGGCACAGTTGTTTTGTATTTGCTCGTTTATGTTAACACATATTTCTTATCTTTACACTTATGTAAAAGACAGTTTTCTTTCTTTTTTTTGAGTTGGAGTCTCACTCTGTCACCCAGACTGGAGTGCAGTGGCCGCTCCCGGTCACTGCAGCCTCGACCTGCTGGGCTCCAGCGATCCTTCCGCCTCAGCCTTCCAAGTAGCCAGAATTACAGGCATGCGCTACCACACCCGGCTGAGTTTTTGATTTATTGTAGAGATGAGGTCTCGCTGCCGAGGCAGGTCTCGAACCCACGGGCTCAGGCAATCCACTCACCTCAGCCTCCCAAAGGCACAGGATTACAGGCTGAGCCACCGAGCCCGGCTAAAGACAGTTTTCTATTGCTGCAGAGGAGGAAAATATAATAGACATTTTAGCCTCTCTTGTTAGAAGAGGACGGATTTCTTTTTTGTTGTTGTTTTTGTTTGTTTTTTTGAGTTGGAGTCTCACTCTGTCGCCCAGACTGGAGTGCAGTGGCTGCTCCCAGCCACTGAAGCCTCGACCTGCTGGGCTCCGGCGATCCTTCCGGTGATCCTTCCGCCTCAGCCTTCCAAGGAGCTGGAACTGCAGGCGTGCACTACCACGCCCTGCTAATTTTTTGATTTATTGTAGAGATGTGGGCTCAGGCAATCCACTCACCTCAGCCTCCCAAAGCCACGGGAATACAGGCTGAGCCACGGAGCCCGGCAGAGGACGGATTTCTTAGTGACCGTGCATATATTCCTTTATATAGCAATGATGTATGTTATTATATTTTAATATTTTCAATTGTGGACACTTAGAAATGTAAATTTGTTTTATTTGCATTTTATGCATTGTTAAATATAAGAATATATTAAAATAGGAAGAAGCAATAGTGTTTCCACTGAAAGATCTTATCTAGAATGCTTATGTGTCCTTTCCAGGTGTATGTTTCCTTGTACACAGTGTGCATTAGGCTCACCTGCACACTTTTAGCTTACATACAGATGGCCTGTCTTATCCTACCAGGGTTAACTTAGCTACCCTTGAGTGCTTACATTTATTTGGCCATTTACAAAGTAGACCTTCATGTTTATGTGTAGAAACTGCAGAAAAGCCCTGTGGTTTGAGGCTAAGGTTTTCTGGAAAATATGCTGGTCTGTTAAACTGATGTTGAATTTTCTTCTTCGGGCTCAGATATCTTCCTGATTTCCTATTTCAAATTCTTTTGACTTTTCTTTCTCAGTAATTTATTGTCATTTTCTCACCAACACTAAACATACATATACTCACTTCATATAAGTAAAATTTATAATTATGAAGCAAAGATTTCACCTCCACCTGGACAGTTTTATTTCCTGAGATATGGGTGACTGTTAGACATTTGGATTAAGCTGTTTACATATTCAACAGAGTATATATTTGTTTGCTTATTTATTTATGCACACCTACATCTGCTTCAACAAAGGATTCAGGGCTTCCAGTAGCTTAATAGTTAGTTTTTCAACTCTGATCTATAAATATAATTATTTGCTAACCATTGAGTATCAATCATCTGTGTTTCCTGAGCCCTAGCCCAATGCTTGATACACAGAAGAGAGATACTAAATGTTTGTTAATGATTGAATAAATAAATCAGGTTCAAATCCATATCACACTTGATTATCCAGGACGTTGGTGTTACAAAGTTGGCATGGCAGAATATAAGGATAAGCCAATTCTAAGGATCATTTTCATCTTTCTCTCTTTAATTCTATAAAATTGTCTGCAATATTTCTGTCAGCGATGTTTTGTTTGTTCATCTTAAATGGCCTTCCCTAAAGCATCTGGACTTAGGTTAGCTTTGCATGTTTGTGATTAAAATGAATGTTGGCTATTTCTCTGCTACCAAATAAGGTGTCTCCAGGAAGCTGTTTCATAGCAATTTTCCTAAAACATGTGATCAGAATCCTGACATTCATCCATACCATGCTGTTTTCTCTTTTTACTAGTTTGCCATTCAGTTGCGTCAATATTAAGTAGTTAATGTTTGCTGACTCCGGCTAAGTTAGGGTGATAGGTTTTTTCTTTGAGGTTTTTCCTTTGTTGTTGAAGAGTAATGGGAAAAGTTGTTATGCTGTATAGTTTCGTATTATGGAAATCCAGTAAATTTCAACACAGCACCTCATATAAATCAGTCTTGACAAGCACTGTTGCTAGTGTTTTTTTATGTAATAACAAGATATTGAAGTCTACTGCATGTTGTGTTATTAATTACAACATTAGCGAAAATGCAGCAAGAGACCATGCAGTTGAGCTTTTCTGATACAACCAAGACCTGTTCAAGTGATTAACAGCAGAATGATACATAATTTCCAACTTTTATTTTTTGCCATTTCACCAATGAAAAACATTTTGAGCTATTGCTTTGAACATTGTTTAAGGGTTTTGACATTTACCAGTGTGGCTCCCTTTGGTTAACACAAATTATGTAATTTATTCTTTTTCTTTGTCTAATTTGGATCAAGGTGACTTTTAAAATTTAATACTTTAATGTTTTGTTCCTCTTTAGATAATTTGTAGCTTCTCTCTAAGTCACACTTGATGCCCCCCTGTGTTCTTTCCCCTGAGCATGACAGAGAGCATTCTCTAAGTTTCCTGGGATGAGTGGGACGCTAAAAGCCCGCTTGCATTAGCAGCCTCGGACAACAGTGCCTTCCTCCTTACTGTGGTAGTGACTTTATTTTTGACGATTTTTCGGAGATATGCTGTATGTGGTCCATTTGTCTTCCTGCTGATAATGGCCCTTCACAGCTATGGTCCTGCCTTACTGTGCCTGCACCACAGGCACTGAACCACGCTCCAGTCTCTCAGACCATCTCTTTCTTCTAAAACAGCTTTGTTGGGATGTGATTCACATACTATATAATTCACCCATTAAAAGTGTATACTTTTATGGCTGTTAACATATTCTCAGAGTTCTGCAACTATCACCACAACCCACCTTAGAACATTCTTGTCACCTGAAAAAGAAACCTCATACCTATTAGCAGTCCTGTTATTTCCACTTCTCCCCTCCCCAGCCCTAGAAACCTACTAATCCACTCTCTATGAAATTGCTTTTGCTCGATGTTTCATATAGATGCATTGATTCATACAATATGGGGCTGTTTTGACCGGTTTCTTTCACTGAGGGGAATACTTTCAGGGATCACCCATGCTGTGATATTCATCTTTCATGTGTATATTGCCATTTTGTTTTTTCTCCAGGTCATCTTGGTATGTCTTTTAAAATGTGGCAGCTTCACTAGCACAGCATTCCCCAGGTCTGATCAGCATGAGGTAGCAAGGAGCTACCCCTCAGTTACCCTAAAAGCACAGCCTATAGGAATATGTGCATATCACATTCTTTTTTCATTCTGTGTCTTAGATACTTTGCTTCATTTTCTTTGTGTTTTTGCATTGCTGAGCCATTTATTTCCCATTCTGTGCTTTTCCACTGAACTTTGAACCAGGCAGAGGACCTTAAGTTTTTCATTATTAATTTCATTTGATAAGGTATTAGCTATTGGCCAGGTGCCTGATATTATTAATAACAACAACAAAACTGAATGTATTTGTTGATTGAGAGCTTATATGCTAGGCAAAAGTTTAAGTGCTTTTTTAAATGAATTCATTTAATCTTCATAGCAGTTCTCTGAGGCAGGTGTGGTTATCATCGAATTAATGAGCACACCTGCCTTACATACATAGCTATTTAAACTTGGGGACGGGATAGAATGGAGGCCGGTGTGACATGTGCAGTGACTCTGCTATTGGGAGGACATGCCCTTCAGCTGACTAAGATCCTCCAGCCTGTGGACTTCCTCAGCATTCAGACCTCTCCTTGGCTCTCAGCAGGGCTGAGGAATTTGAGCCAGCTTTTGCTTTTGTTTGGCAAAAGTTGGAAAGTTCATTTACTAATTTAAGAAACCTCTTTCTTAGATGGTTTTTTCCATGCTCTAGTAATAGAATGTTTTGAGATTTATGCAGTATTTAGAAAAACGTCTACTTAACACTTGATCAGCTAGAATTTTAACGCATTTGAGCCTATATTAAGTATTAATAACACAGTAAATATTTAGCACATCCAGATAAATGTCCTTAGTCTTTTTACATTTAGGGAGAGGCTTTAATAAAATAATACATTCATTTATTTACTCAGTAATAAACATGTTTTGGGTTTCTGCTGTTTGCAAAGCCCTGTGGGGATGCATTTGATGAGAGTGCTGGTGATCTAAGCGAGCATCTCATTGTTAGAAAAATAAGGCCGTGAGCCTCACAGGCTCATGTAAGATCCGCAGTGTGTGATAAAATACTAACATTTCTCATATTTGTCTGAGTAAACATTTTCTATACTAGTTTGAAGTATACTTCTGAATGATTTTTTATAGCTCTCCTTAATAATTGTTTTACCCTAATTTTTGAAGGTTAGTGTAACCATTTCCTGTGCCTGCTTTAATAAATTGCCACAAACTCGGTTGCTCAAAACAACAGAAATGTACTCTCTCACCATTCCGGACATCTCGATCTGAAATGAAGGCATCTACAGAAGTCCCTCCAGCTCATCGGAGCAGGACCCATTCTTTGCCCCTCTCAGCACTGGTGGCTGCTGGACTTGGGGGCTGGTGGCCACATCTCTCTCTGCTTGTCCTTACATTGCCTTCTTCTCTGTGTGTCTGTGCCTGTCTGGTCTGGGTTTTTCCTCTGCCCTTTTTTATAAGTACACGCCATTGGCTTTAGGCGTGTACTTATAAGGCCCACCTAGATGATCTAGAATTATCTGCTTATTTTAAGATGCTTAATGACAGCTACAAAGACCCTTTTTAAAATAAGGTCATACTCACAGATTCTGGGGACTTGATGTGTGTCTCTTCTGGTGGTCATTTTTTGGCCTACTACAGTTAAAATTACTATTATATAACGAATTACTATAATATTCTTATAGTACTTATACATTATAGTACTTATTTTGAATTTTTTGGAAATGTTTTTATTTCTTTTCTTTTCCATCTGGTATGGCTTGTCTAGATTTTTTTTTTTTTTTTGAGTTGGAGTCTCACTCTGTTACCCAGATTGGAGTGCAGTGGCACGTTTCCGGCCATCGCAACCTCAACCTGCTGGGCTCCGGCGATCTTTCCACCTCAGCCTTCCAAGTAGCTGGAACTACAGGTGCGTGCTACGACACCCAGCTAATTTTTGATTTATTATGGAGATGAGGTCTCACCAAGTTGCCCAGGTGGTTCTCAAACCTGCGGACTCAGACAGTCCCCTTGCCTCGGCCTCCCAAAGTGCTGGGATTATAGGCTAAGCCACCGAGCCCAGCCTTGTGTAGATTTAAATGTGAACTTTTTGATATGGAGAGTGTAAAATTATTTCTAGTAGTGACTGATAGGATATTTGATTTGTAAGACACCATGAAGAGTATTTGGCTTCTCTATGCAAAGAGCATACATACCTGGACACGTGTATAATGAGTATTTTTACCATATTAAATGACATCCTGTCCTCCGGGCTGCCCAACCTCTGCCCCAGCCCTCCCGGTCTCTAGTCCCCCGCCCTGCCCTAGCCTGCCTGACAGAACAGGGAGGCTCTTGCTAGGGGACTGCCCACAGTGGCCTTTGAGGGCAAGGTCTGTGTTTGTAAGTGATTCTTGAACTGGGGCAACTACAGGTTTTTGAGTCACTGGTATCTATTCCAGCTTCCAGTTCCATAGCCCTCCTGCCGGGGCACAGCCCTCTTCTCCAGAAGGCTGGCTGTCCTACTGACCCAGCTGCTTGCTGGTGTTCCTGGATGACTCCACTGGGCCTGCCGTCCTGCCCTGGCTGCGGCTGCCCTGCCTATGGGCTGGCCTGCCCACCCCACAACATTTGTGGGCTCTGTACTCCAGGTCGTCACACCCAGCACTTTAGGAAGATTGGCTCTTCTTCTCTTCCTTTTCTTTTTTTTCATTTCAGAATTTTCATATTTGCCTCTGAGCGATCATCACTGATGACTGTTATACAAAATACGGTGTGTCTGTTGGTGTTTGAGGTCTTTGGTTTGTGTGCTAGTTTGGGTTTTCCACAGTCAGGCTGCCTTCTGTTGTTCCTCTGTTTTGAAATCATATAGTCTGACTTTTTTTTCTTACATCTTGTTATCAAATTGGGAAATAAGAATTATAAGGTAACTAAGTGCCAAAGGCTCAGGGTGACAGGCTTTTAATGGCTCTCCAGGTCTATTGCCTGGGGACACTGCTTTGGTTGTTCAGAGACTTTTGCTTATTTCTTAGTAAAGCTCTGTTCTTGGCTGAGGTTGCCAGATATAAAAGAGCAGCCACTCAGGAATTTCCCTAACTCTGGAGCCTTCTGTGTTCAGTGTCGGCCTTTCTGGTCTTCTTTGTTTTGTAACTTCATCCTCATTGCCACAAAGATGAGTGTGATATTATTTGCACAACCTTAGAGTCACTCATTGGAAGCCACTGAGATCAAGGTTGTTGAGCCCCATGGATTGTGGTGCGATTATTTCTGGACCTAACTTCTACTAGGTAGGATTTAAAGCAGTTTCTCTAAACGTTTCTCTCTTAAAACTGCTGCAGCTGGTCTTGACTTTTGTGTTAAAACCTTTTACCTCACCAGGTACGGTGGCTCACGCTTGTAATCCCAGCACTTTGGGAGGTGGAGGCGAGAGGATCTCCTGAGCCCAGGGGTTCAAGACCAGCCCACACAACTTGACAAGACTTCGTCTCTAAAATAAACCAAAAAATTTGCTAGGCATGGTGGCACGTGCTTGTAACTCCAGCTACTTGGAAGGCTGAGGTGGGAGGATCACCTGAGTTCAACAAGTCGATGCTGTGGTGCCTGTGATTGTGCTACTGAACTCAAGCCTCGGCGACAGAGTAAAACCTCAACTCAAAACAAAAAAACCTTTTACCTCCGCTTTCCAGGTCAATTTAGTTTCCTCAGAGCCTGCTTGAGGTGGTTAGAAGTGTGGTTTTTCTGTCATCCTCCAGCCTTCTGCCTGGTTTCTTGTCATATTTTTTTTTCTATTTTTAAGGCAGTGAAGATGCTAGGAATAAGTGAACACATGTTTTCATTTCCACTTGTGGCCAGATGTAGGTCTTTCTCAGCTGTCAAGGATCATTCAGAAAAGCAGCACCCCAGCCTAGACAACTTAGCGAGACCTCATCTCTACAATAAATAAAAAAATTAGCCAGGCATGATGGCTCATGCCTATAGTTCGAGCTACTTGGAGGGCTGGTGGGGTGGGGGTGGGGTGGTAAGGATCGCCTAAGCCCAGCAGGTCGAGGCTGCAGTGGCTGAGAGCGTGCCATTGCCCTTCAGCCTGGGTGACAGAATGAGACTCCAACTCAAAAAACAAAACAGAAAAGCAGCATCAGCAGTTGAGGTTTGTGAGTGTGCCAGTGGCGACTCTCTGTGGCCAGAGTTGTCCTCATCCTGGGTCCTGAAGCTGAGGAAATTCATTTGCTGAGAGCCAAGACTTCCTCCTTCCCTGGGAGTGTCTGTGGGCGGCCCATGCCCGCAACTCCCTGTTTCTTGCTGCTTGTAGCTAAATTCACATACAAAAAGTAGGAGGAAAGATTCTATGTCTAAGAAATCAGGTTGTACACGTTAGCTGTGTAAGCGGATTAGTTATCCATAATGTCATTTAAAGACCTGTAGTGTAAACTTCACTTTTCACAGAGACTTAAAAATTAAGTGGCACAGCTGGGCTCGGTGGCTCAGCCTGTAATCCCGCGCCTTTGGGAGGCTGAGGTGAGTGGATTGCCTGAGCCCGTGGGTTCAAGACCCACCTGGGCAGCAAGACCTCATCTCTACAATAAATCAAAAAATCAGCTGGGCATGGTAGCGCATGCCTGTAATTCCAGCTACTTGGAAGGCTTAGGCGGAAGGATCGCCAGAGCCAAGCAGGTCGAGGCTGCGGTGGCCAGGAGCGGCCACTGCACTCCAGTCTGGGCAACAGAGTGAGACTCCAACTCAAAAAAAAAAAAAATTGCTGCAAAGTAAAAGAATGTCCAAAATAGGGAAATTTTAAAATTTACCTCTTTTAGCCCTTCTGTTAAGGCAACAGAAGTGAAGGGCCACATGTGGGCTGAGCCCAGGGTACCTGAGGAGCTCTCTCCCGGGTCCTGGCTTCCTCTGACTTCATCTTCCTAGGTCCCAACAGATGACCAGGTTCTCTGCTGTTTCCCTCCTCATTGCCATCTGCCATCCTGTGTTGTGGAATAAGATTCATGCCTATTGTGCTCGCAGCCTATTCTCTTTCCCTAACTCGTGGGCGTCAAAGCTTGTGCTGCTATAACAGATTCGTACACTTCCTAGTGTCGCCACAGGGATACATGAGTATGTACACTTCCTGGTGTCACCACGTGGATATGAGAGTATGTACACTCCCTAGTGTCGCCACGTGGATATGAGTATAAGCTGTCAGTCCTAAATTCTGGGAACTTGCTCCTCTGCCTGTGCTGCCCCCTCCCATGTGCTGCCATCCGGTCCCATTGCTTCTTAGCCAGCTGTCTTTAATTGAGCGTTTCCTAATATCAATGATGACTGTGGATTTTGATTCATCCTAACGGTCCTTCAAGATAAGCACTCTATTCTCCTCTTCTGCAGCCGAGAAAACCAAGGTTTGGTGAGATGGTTAATTTGCCAAATATCATCACACAGCTAGTGCAGCACTAAGGTTTGAATCAAAGCCAGTGTCAGGAACCCTGTCCTGCTCAGGTTCAACGTAGCAGAACTCCCAAACCCATGTCTTTGGTACCAGAACCTCCTGAGGCCATTTTTGGGTGTTTGTGTTCACTTGAAGACAGTGTCAGAGGGAGCCTCAAATAGACAAATGGTCCCAAGTGACCAAGATATTCAGAGCTGGGTTTGGTTTTTTGTTTTGTTTTGAGTTGGAGTCTCACTCACGCCCAGACTGGAGTGCAGTGGCCGTTCCCGGCCACCACAGCCTCGACCTGCTGGGCTCCGGCGATCCTTCTGCCTCAGCCTTCCAAGTAGCTGGAACTACAGGCGCGTGCTACCACGCCCAGCTGATTTTTTTTATTTTATTATACAGATGAGGTCTCACCAAGTTGTCCAGGTTGGTTTGTTTTAAAGTGGCCTCATTTGCCGGCCAGCATCCGATGCTTCATCTCCAATCTGCTTGCTGACTGAGGTCCTCCTCCCGTGTGTTAGAACACCTTCAAAAACACCACAACCAGGAACTGCTGACCCGCACGTTTCCGGACGAGTATTATGTGGATAGAAGCATGGTGAAGCTACGCCAGCCTGAGGAAACTCAGGGAAGAGTCACATGCTGTCTGGACATGTTGCTGCCTATTTTTACTTGCTCCTAGAATCGTGTTTTTTATTTGGTTGTTGCTGTTCATGAAGTATAGGCCAGGCTGATCATATCACACTGGTTGTTGATTTCAAAACCTACTCTGCAGAGGCATCTTGGATTTTCCAGACTGAGCAAATGTCATCTCCATCAGCTTTCATCAGTGCCTTGTATGTTTTCATGATAGCATTTATTTCATTATTTTGTTTATGTGTGTGTCTTTCTTCTCCCTTGAGTACTGACTCCTCCTTTCCTGTGCCCACCAGCTCCCAGCCCAAGTTAAGGAAAGGCAGTGTGCTTGCTTTGTGATTGCCTCTGAAAAAGTCCCTGTGTCCCTGGCTCCCACCAGATTGTCTGTCCTAAACTGCTCCAGTGGAGACAGCCTGGGGCGGGGCCTGGGTCTCAGACTGCTTCTTAGAATGTGGGTCTGTGTTAGAATCCTTGTATTGCTGCTTGCTAGGGAAGTGGCCTGGAGTGGGACACTGAACCTCTCGCTGTCATGTCCTCAGGTTTAGCTCTCTTGCTATTAAAAAGGGCTGTGTGGGGTGATGCAGTCACAAAGACCTAAAAGCTCCTAGTACTCTTCCCTGCTCAGCAAACGTAGTCCCCTCCTTTCTCCTGTGTGACTCCAGGGGCTAGGGCTTGGGATATTCAGAAAATTATGAGGAAGGGTGTAAAGGTTGGTTCATTGACCTTGTATTTCCTTCTGAAAATTAACTGGACTTTTTCGTCAAGCTGCACTCTATGCCGCTAAATTCTATGTTTTTGCCATTGTCTCTGAAATGTGCTTCCTTAGGACTATTCAGACATATTTGGAATGACAGTGGTTAAACCTTGTGTTTTTAGTTTCGTGCTCTTAATTTTTTTGAAAACAATTACATGTATCAGATTTTGTACTTGGTCAATGATGATGGAGTTATGAATGAAAATGTATTGACATCTGTAAATTATGGTTGACCACAATTTTTTTTTTGAGGTGGGGTCTCACGCTGTTGCCCAGGCTGGAATACAGTGGCACAATCACTGCTCACTGCAGCCTCGACCTCCTGGGCTCAGGAGATCCTTCTGCCTCAGCCTCCTGAGTAGTTGGGATGATAGACATGTGCTACCACACCTGACTTATTTTTTACTTTTTGTAGAGACAGGATCTCACTATGTTGCCTAAACAGGTCTCAAACTCCTAGGCTCAAGTAGTCCTCTTGCCTCAGCAGCCGCAAAAAGCTAGCATTACAGATGTGATTCACCATGCCTGGCCTGATTTGTGAAAAAATTGTAAATTTTTTTTTTTTTTTTGTCTTGGATATATTTTGGCAAGTTGTCTCTCATTTATGTTAATAGTTGAAATAATAAAAACAACATGAAGAATTTAAGATCGATTCCAAGTCCCACTTTATCTCTTTCTACATTATTTTGACAATTTCTTGCTACATATAAACAGCATATTTTGCATAGCAGAAGACTTTGAAATCTAATATTGTTCTTAATGGACTGAAATTATTTAATATTTAGCCTGAATGCAGTCTAATTTAGATAGGCTTTTTCTACAGTTATTATAATGGCTATCTTTGAAAAGTATGCTTTGGTGTAGGAGAAACTGCCAGATGCAATGCCATTTGATCTAAAAAGGTCACGGGAAAAGGGACATTTAAATTAAGTTATAAATTAAATTGAAGAACAATATTTTGATGTGTGAGACCAGAGATGTCAGAGTAGGGAGATGTAATTCATGGGTTCATTATAGAACAGAGGTGCCTGACAGCTGAGCCATGCCAAAAGGGAAATTTATTTGCAACATCACGCAGACGGAAAACGGGAGCCAAGATGAGAAGCGGAGTCGAAACTCGAAACCTTGTGGTAATACACAGAGTTTATGCTAATAAGACTGCCCGAGATCCAGAGATGCTTAATGACTGCTGTATTATTAATGAGGTGTTCGGACATGTGCACATTTTCAATCTTATTTAAATTAAGACCTCGTCCTTGCTCAATAAAATAACACACTTTATAACCAGGCATTAAGGTGGTTTCTCTCACCTCTCTGTCCAATGTACAGATTTGCTGAAATTTCAGAATTGTTTAGGCAGGAGAGTTAAAACGTGTAACAAAATTTTTACCTGCAGCAGCTTTGACGAAGGATATAATTTAATGTTTATAGCATTCCATGAGAAGTTCAATCACGAGTTAATTAAACTGTAGGCAGTCATTAAGTATTATTTATTCTTTCAAGAAGCTTGCCAGTAAAGCACTTACATATATTAAATTATAGAAAGTAATAAGCAGGGAATGATTTGTCAAGCAGAGTGAGAGTAACAGATTTAACTTGGGCAATTATGCAGAAATGTGTTTTTTTTTTCCCTTGTAACATGATCCTTTCTTTCTGCTAATCAGGAGAAGGTCAGAGTTTGTAATAAGCCAATTGTAGATGTATAGTGACTATTGGCATTGTTGGCTCTGGACTTTTTGATTTTGAGCTGAGTTCTCACTCTGTCACTCAGACTGGAGTGCAGTGGCACAATCATGACTCAACACAACCTCAACCTCCTGGGCTCAGGCTGTCCTTCTGCCGCAGCTTTCCAAGTAGTTGGGACTACAGGCACATGCCACCATACCTGGCCAAGTTTCTGATTTTTTTATAGAGATAAGGTCTCACTATGTTGCCCAGGCTGGTCTCGACCTCCGGGCTCAAGCGATTCTTCTGTTTCAGACTCCCAAAGTGTTGGGATTACAGTACAGGCATGAGCCACCAAACCCAGCCTCATTGGCTCTATTGAACCTCTTGTTATTTAATAAATCTTAGGTAAGCACTGCGTATGTAAAACATCACTCCCTGTGATGATGCCACTATACAGTTACAACTATTTTACATTTCAGAGTATCTGGACATTTTGTATCTCGTTTAATGCTTTCCATTGTTCTGTGACAGCTGGACTGATGGTGTTATACCTACTTAACAGATGAAAACCTCAACACACCTGGTTGGTTTGGGTTAAAACTGGTAGCAAGAATCTGTCACCTGCCTCAAATCCTGTACTATTTTCACTAGCTACCAAAGGCATTGACAATTTGATAATTTGTGTAGAAGGGACTGCTGAGCACCTGGGCACCTGGAGTCATTGAGAACTTTTTTTTTTTTTGAGTTGGAGTCTCTCTCTGTCGTCCAGACTGGAGTGCAGTGGCCGCTCCCGGCCACCGCAGCCTCGACCTGCTGGGCCCTGGTGGTCTAGTGGTTAGGATTCGGCACTCTCTCATTGAGAACTTTTTATGCAACTAGGGAAATGAGTCTAGTTACTGGTGCCGCAGTGTCTCTGGCTCTGAGTGACTTGTGCTTACTATTGTTACACTGGAACCAAACCAGGTGTTTGTTGTTTAGAAACTGCTGTTGTTTTTAGCACCAAAATCCCCTTCTTAGTCCACCGTGCACAGCTTCCGCATGCCACTGTATCTCCATTGCTAGCGTAGTCACCAGCACAAAGAGGTACTCAGTGAAGCAAGAAGAATATGGTTTGAGCAGCCTGCCTCTGAGGGTGGAATGTCCTCTTGGAATCATGGGCACCGGGACTTCTGCTGCAACAGGTGTGGTGGGAGAGGACGGGACACCACACAGGCATAGTGTGTTCATCCTTGCACTTTCATGATGAAGAAATAGAAATGAAGGAGAGAACCCAGCTCTGAGGATTCTGTGGAGCAACTCGGAGGCCGTCGACCAAACTGCTGCAAAACAGCAAAGCAGGGATAGTTCCATGATGGAATGACTCCAAAGGCTAGTGGATTGGGAGAGAGTCGCCATTTTGTCATCAGATTCCCTGGTCATAAATCCCAGAGCTTGACCTGTGGTTTAGGGAAGACAGGTTTTATTTGTGAAGAAGTGTCGTCGTGCAGTTTAGTGATGTGGAAAAGTGGTAGACAGATTTACAAGTAAATGTTTCCTTGTTCATTGGTTAAAGAAAATAAAGCAACCACACACCTGTGGTGATGATTTGGAAGTGGTTTCGCTAAAGGACATCCTGCTGTGGCAACTGGCCAGTGAGGGCAGGGCGTGGCTTCTGGCGAGCTGATGTAGAAGCGGCTTCTTCCTTGTCCCTGCGTTTGTACCAGTGTCTTCCCAGTCGCTCCAAAATGTACAGTTCTCTACACTCTGCAGTAAAATTTCATTTAGTCCCAGATTTTACCAGCTTGGCTTGGCTGCAAAATGGACAGAAAGGTTTAATTATCTTGCTTTAATTGCTTTTCCATGCTACAAAGTGAAACTATAAGACATTTGAGAAGTTTTTATTTTTTTCCCAACATTATTGCAGTGTCTTTGAACAGCCTTCTCTAGGGAAATGGTAGAAAATCTTATACTAAAGGACCCTTTACCTTAGCCTGCATCTAATTTCCTGACTATATATCTGTGTGATTGTTGTCAATGCTTTTACAATTTGAAGCCTACATAATGTTTTTCACAAAATGGAATTATTTCAGTCCTGCAGAGCATGATGCTGTATTAGAGGGGAATGTTTTCAATTACTACCTTTAGAGATGTAAGAGAGTCCATATTTTGGTAAACTTACCAACTCCGATGTATGAAGAAATACAGTTGGACTGTCCAGATTAGCTCTTCCATGAACGTGATTTTGGCCCCTGTCTGAAGAAAGAAAATCTTGATAATCACCCAGAAAACAGACTCCTGCTGGGCTCCGGCGATCCTTCTGCCTCAGCCTTCCGAGTAGCCAGAATTACAGGCGTGCGCTACCACTCCCGGCTAATGTTTTGATTTATTGTAGAGATGAGGTCTCGCTGCCCAGGCGGGTCTCGAACCCGCGGGCTCAGGCAATCCACTCACCTCAGCCTCCCAAAGCGCGGGATTACAGGCTGAGCCACCGAGCCAGGCTAGGCCTTATGTTCTTAAGAGTAATTTCCTGGTATCAGGCACAAAATATTTAAAAATTTAAGAATTTTTCTGTGTACTACGCCAGAGTTTTCATCAAATTTTATGAAGTATTAACATGGATAATAATGTAAAACATAAAAATGTTTTTTGTTTAGCACACTTTTTTTCTGTGAAAAGGCTACTCTCTAATCTCGAAAACTGATAAAAAATGGGGACAAGAGTGCTTCTTTTTCTTTTTTCATTTTTTACAGAAGTAGCTTGTATTTTCTAATATTATCCTCCTGATAACCCTACAAGGCTGATGTTTAGTATTATATCCATTTTTTTAAAATGTTGAAATTGAGGCACAAAAACGATAAATGAATTGGTTGAGGTCACATGCCTTAGTAAACCTAGAGCCAGAATTGGAGCCTAGGCAGCCTGGCTCCAAAGTCCAGTTTTTTCCGCCCTTATAACTGATTACCACCATGCATTCTGACTTCTTATAAAATATTGATTTTGTCATGAGCTTTTCATTGGAATTTTATTATTTGATTAACTTGATTTGATTTCTAGTTATCGCTAAAATGTGTGTATTTTGCCAGGCTCAGTGGCTCAGCCTGTAATCCCGTGCCTTTGGGAGGCTGAGGTGAGTGGATTGCCTGAGCCCGCAGGTTTGAGACCCGCCTGGGCAGTCGAGACCTCATCTCTACAATAAAACCAAAAATTAGCCGGTCGTGGTAGCGCACGCCTGTAATTCTGGCTACTCGGAAGGCTGAGGCGGAAGGATCACCGGAGCCCAGCAGGTGAGGCTGCGATGGCCGGGAGCGGCCACTACACTCCAGTCTGGGCGACAGAGTGAGACTCCAATGCAAAAAAAAAAAGTGTGCATTTTAAATTGATAATCATGCACTTTCTCCTTTTATTCAGTTCCGATCCACATTGACCTGTCATTGTAAATCCTCATTATGACTGGGCATGTGGCTCACACCTGTAATCCTTTGCACTTTGAGAGGTTCAAGGTGGGAGAATCACTTGAGGCCAGGAGTTTGAGACCCTATCTCTACCAAAAATAAAAAAATGTGCTGGGCTTAGTGGTGCATACCTATAGTCCCAGGTATACTTGAGAGGATGAGGCAGGAGGATCACTTGAACCCCTGAGTTTGAGGCTGCCGTGAGCTATGATCATACCACTGCACTCCAACCTGGGCAACAGAGTGAGACTTTGTCTCTTTAAAAAGAAATTCTCATTATATTATAGAACTTGGGAAATATATACTTGTTCTGGACATTTAGGCAAAGTATGAAAATCTAACTATTTTAGATTTTTTGTAACTCTGAAAGAAGGCTAGATTGGAGAGTTTTCAACCATTTGGAAATTATGGTAGTATTTTATTTTTTAAAAAGTCTAATGATAAATGTCATAAAAATAAATGGTTTCATTGTGTCACCACACCAAAGTGGAATCCAGCACTGCCCATGTTGCAAGTGTTGTGTTCTGTTTTAAGATAGTTGGCTTATAGTTCTAGCTAATGTGCAACCTGGACTTCCCAGTATTTAAAATAAAGGCCTCCTCTAAACTGTGAGACTGCTCTGAAAATTTAAAATTGTAAAACTTTCTGTTTTGCTCAGTGAACACTGAAAATAGGTCTTTGTGATATTCCTTCAATGGCATTTGCGTAGAAGAGAGAGTTGCTGTGTATGTTGCAAGCAAGTATTTATTTATTTATTTATTTATTTATTTATTTATTTATTTATTTCAACAGTATTTATTGCTGCTTACTGCGTGCCTAGCCCTGGGACTGTAGCAGCTGCCAGGAAGACAGGCCTTATTTTATTTTATTTTATTTTTTTATTTTTGAGTTGGAGTTTCACTCCTTCACCCAGGCTGGAGCACGGTGGCACACACGCTCACAGCCACCCCAGCGTCGACCTTCTGGGCTCCAGCGATCCTTTCGCCTCGGCCTTCCAAGGAGCCGGAACTACAGATGCATGCTACCATGCCCAGCTACTTTTTATTTATTTATTATTATTATTATTATTTTGAGTTGGAGTTTCACTCTGTCACCCAGACTGGAGTGCAGTGGCTGCTCCCGACCACTGCAGCCTCGACCTACTGGGCTCCGGTGATCCTTCTGCCTCTGCCTTCCAAGTAACTGGAACTACAGGCACACGCTACCATGCTCGTCTAATTTTTTGATTTGTTGTAGAGATGAGGTCTCGCCAAGTTGCCCAGGCAGGTCTCGAACCCGCGGGCTCAGGCAATCCACTCACCTCAGCCTCCCAAAAGCACGGGATTACAGGCTGAGCACCGAGCCCGGCACTGTTTTTTATTTTATTGTAGAGTCAAGTCTCACCAGGTTGCCCAGGCTGGTCTCGAACTCACAGGCTCAGACAATCCACTTGCCTCAACCTCCCAAAGTGCTGGGATTACAGACTGAGCCACCGAGCCCGGCCAAGACAGTCCTTCTTAAGAGTCTTCTATTTGAAGAAGGAAGATGACTCTCTCCTCTTGTGATCCCACAGCTCTGTGCCTAAACCTGGCTGATGGTACTGATTACAACCTACTTGATCTTCTTTTTTTATTTTGGGGGGAGTCGGGGTCTCACTGTCTCCCAGGCTGTAGTGCAGTGACACTATCTCAGCTCATGGCAGCCTCTATCTCCCAGGCTCTGGCAGTCCTGCCTCAGCCTCCCATGCAGCGGGAACTCTAGGCACGCATTACCATGCCCAGCTAATTTTTGCAATTTTTTTTTTTTTTTTTTTGATAGAGATGAGGTCTTTCTGTGTTGCCTAGGCTATTTTCAAACTCCTGGGCTCAAGCCATCCTCCCACCTTAGCCTCCCAAAGTGCTAGGATTACAGGCGTGAGCCACCATGCCCAGCCTACTTGATTTTGTCATCTTGTGTATGTTGTGTCCCTACCAGCATATAAGTTTCCTGAAAATAGGGACTGTAGCTTATTAAGACTTTGGCTTTACTTGTCTTGACTGTCTAGTGAATGCTGGCTGGTTGTTCAGATAAGAGCTTGAAGTGCGAATGAAAAGATCAGAAGGACCACTCTATGCCCTGCCGGTATTGTTCATGGCTGCATTCCAGGACCTAGTACATTACCTGGAATGTGATCGGTGCTTAGTCACCATGAAGCTAAATGAGTTCAGATAGACGGAGATTCAGATTTGGATTGAGTCTACCTAGGGACTGTAGCTGAAGGCATTGGTTTAGTCTTTTGTTTGGTAATTTAGCAAGACTTCCTGGAGTGGTGCCTTATACTGCAGACTGGGTTAGGCACTGGAGACACAAGTCTCAGACAAAACCAGTCCTTGTGTCAGAGGAAATTGAGAATTTGCTGAGAATTTAGAGTGACAGACACAGATTGGGGATGTGGATAGAGCAAGAGGATCTCTCTCCCTGCTTTTTCTCTCTGTCACCCGCAAGTTGAGGTGTGGAAGGAGTCATAGAAACCGCAATGGGAGTGTCTGGCCTGGTAGGAAGTGGTCAGTGGTGCCAGGCACTGTACAGAGTTACAAAAATAGGGGTGAGGTAAGTGGATTCATTTCAACAAGAGAGAATAAGGAGTGTGTGGACAGCCAGCATCTTCATTCATACATACTGAAAAGTTAGCATACTGTTACAGAATGGTTTTCTTCAAGAAGTTCTTAAATTTTAGGTACTTTGATTTTGTTTGTTTGTTTAGTAAAATTATTATGGGTGAAAAACTTAAATGCAAAAAGGAAAGACCAGACTTTCGAATGCCTTGGGGAGGAGGGGACAGGAATGGGCATCCTACCATCTGCTGCGGTGTCTTGGCCCCATCCCCTACTGGCTCAGCAGGTGGACACCTTCACTTGATCTTTCTTATCTGTAAAATAGGGTGATGATTGTTCCTAAACCCTAAGAATAAGTGAGAGAATACTCTCCTCATCAGGTCAGGTAAAATAATGAGTGCGTGGAACACACTGAGCACTGGGTCGGGCCTCACGTTCACTGGATGCTTGCGCTGTTCTTAATCCTACTCCTTTCATTGCCAAAATGCTCTCTGCCTTGCCTGTCTCCCTCTCCCAGCAGGGGGTGGATGGGAACAAATGTACACGCTTACTGAAATCACTGTTAGTCCCTCCCATGGCCCTTCTATCAGGGAAAGCAAAGGCGGGGCTTGCCTTGTAGTGGTTTGCTTCCCATTGGTTTGTTTAGTGCAATTAACTAATGACAGTTGTTGTGTTCTAGCTACACGAAAGCGGTTACGATGCTGGCAAGGCCCTGCAGCGCCTGGTGAAGAAGCCTGTGCCCAAGCTGATCGAGAAGTGCTGGACTGAGGACGAAGTGGTGAGCATGTGCCGGCATCCCCCTTGTATTCTGGGTCATGGGGGCATTCACTTCTCAGTGCGTGACCTCGTGACTACGCAGGGAAGGGGGCTCAGTCAGAAGGTCTGGCCATGCAGACAGACCGTCTGTGGCAGCCATCAGTTGAAAGGAAGGAGACTTTAAGCCTCAGAATTGAACAGAAGATTTTGGTAAAATTTTAGTAAAATTAGGTTTCATAGATGATGAGGAAGATTTGTCCATTTGCATGGAAACAGGAGAAATTGATCATTACTCCTTAAAAAAGAGTTCATTTGAATTTGTTTTCGGTGCATGCCAGCTTGTGATACTGCCCTATTTAAAGACATAAGCATGTTAAAACCAGTTGAAGGCCAAGTATTGTGGCTCAGGCCTGTAATCCCAGCACTTTGGGAGGCTGAGGCGGAATGATTGCTTGAGCCCAGGAGTTGAGACCAGCCTTAGCAACGTAGCAAGACCTCGTTGCTACAAAAAAATTTTTTTAATTAGCCAGGTGTGGTGACATGCACCTGTAGTTCCAGCTACTCAGAGATGGGAGGCTGAGGTGGGAAGATCACTTGAGCCCAAGAGTTTGAGACTACGATGAGCTGTGATTGTACCACTGCACTCAGCCTGAGTGACAGAGTGAGATGTGGACTCAAAAATAAAAAGAGAAACAAAAATAAAAAAACAATTGATACATAACCTAGAGTAGGGTTGATGGTTTGTTTTTGTAAATTAAATTTTTTTTGTAGACGTAGGCTCACTATGTTGCTCAGTCTGGTCTTGAACTCCTTGGCTCAAGTGATCCTCCCACCTCAGCCTCCCAAGTAGCTGGGACTACAAGTATGCACCACCGAGCCCAGCTCAGTGATTTTTTTTTTTTTTTGAAGTCTTGTGGAACCCCTAACTTCCTGAAGGACACTAATTAAAGGCGGGAAGCATAGGGTTGATTAAATAAATATAGTGGATGTTACATGTTGATACTATTGCTATGGCCCATGGAAGGAGAGGAGGGGGGAGAAGTGTGCCCACAAATACAGACCTGCAGACCCACAGATCCCACCCAGAAGGCGAGTTGTGGTGAGGCAACGTCCTCATCTTGTGACGTGTCGCAGGTATTGCTATAAGAGACTTATCAATTTCTGTGCCTTTGCAGAGTGGTCTTCAGTAGGAATATTACCTCTTGACACTTGCCCTTCAGGTGGAGTGAAATTGAAATGAAGACTGGACCCGATGTTCATACTGATCGCCATCCTTCACCTGTATTTTAGAGCACGCTAGAGAGGGTGTTTAGAAAGTGTGTGTGCTTTCCTGATGTGCTCTTTTGTTTATTTAGCAGTGTTTACTGAGTGCCTCCCCAGCACCAGGCACTGTGCTAGACCCCTCTTGACAAGGCTGACGTTTGAAGACAGAGCCCATCATGAATCAGTGCGTGTCGGGTGGGGAAGCTCTGGAGAAGAGCAGAGCAGGGCATTGAGGACAGGGAGTGCCCTAGGTGGGGGCCGTCTCATGTAGGGGCATCAAGAGGGCCCTGGTGGGTAACATTCAGGTGAGACCTCTGAAGCGAGTGGGCAACCTGTGGGATATCAGAGAGAAGAAAGTTCTGAGCCCTGAGGTTGAGAACTTGCTTGTCATGTTCAGGAGTTTGGCAGGAATGGGTCTGCAGCACAGTGAGGAGGGGAGCGGGAGGAGAGGAGGGGTGTGTCCTCGAGGGAGCAGATCAGGTGTGGCCTGTAGATCTGTGGTCAGGGCATTGCAACCTGCCCTGCATGAGCAGCTTCTGGGCAGGGGTGACTTGCTCTGACAGCAGGATTTGCTGTGGCCACTGAGTCCCCGGGGTCTGCAGGGGCCCCTGTGACACCAGGCTGGGGCTGGTGACTGAGTAGTGTGGCAGCAGTGGTGGTGAGATCAGGCTGTACCTTGAAGGTAAGGCAAAGAGAATTTGTTCCTAGAATGACCATGCGTGAGAGAAGACCAGGTTCGAGAAGATTGGGAAGTGGGGAGGCAGGGGAGATGAACCGGCCTGGCCTTGCGGGCGTGGGGCGTGCTTGTCAAATGGTTCCTTGAGTCTCTCATCTGTCAGACTTACAGTGAATTCAATGTTTTAACATCTTTCATGATTCGTAAAGTTATGGAAACATCTTAAACATTTTTAATGTTCAAACAATGGCCAAAATAAGAACGTTAAATTCGGTTGTTTTGGGCAGTCACATTGATACTGTTTTTCACTATGAACCTATTTATGTGGGAAGGAGATAAGAAGATTGAGTGACAAGATTTCAAAATCTACAAAAAGCCTTTGTGGAAGAGACACGAGGAGATGCAAAGGATGGGGCAAGCCTGTAGATTGTGACCTGCACCCCACCCTCCAGGGTGTCTTCAGCCTTCTTGGCCTGGCGTGGGGCAGCCCCAGGTCCCGGCAGCACATGCACCACGCCAGCTGCTTCTGCTCCTTCCTCTCCTTGGGTTCTGAGCACTCTCCTCCCTCTGTCTCCATGTCCTTGGGCGGTCTGTCTCCTTCCCCCACCTCTCTGCCTCTTCTCAGTGTCTCCATTGTCCCCCCACCCCCATCCTCAAGCCTCCCAGCTCTTTCTAGCCATGGCTCCCTTCTCTCCGTGCCTTCATTTCTCTTGTGACCTTCCATTCCCTCTGGAATTTTAAAAATACACAGCACAGAGTCCTCTACCTCCTCAAAGGAAAGCTGGTTTCCTTTCCCGTGGCACTTGCTTGTGTCAGGCGAGATGTTGCCTTTGCCCTGTTGCTGCTGCACGGGGAGTTTAGTAGCAAGACTGGAGAGAGTCCTCTACCTCAGAGAGGGCCTGGCTTTATTCTGAAAAACAAAACACGATCCAGCGGGGTGAATATTGCGAGTATGGGCCAATGATACTTAGCTGCAGTGTCAGCCTGGACTCATTTTATCATGTTTGCTTCTTGTTTGGAGAATGTTTTGGCAGCCGTCCAGCCCTGCAGAGCCCAGGGATCAAATGGTTCCCTTATTTGCAGGAAGTGAAGCTTCACTCTCTAACTGACAGTGAGTGAGAGGGAGTGCCCGGATAACTGAGAGGTGGGGGGAAGCTTCTGGCATAGTCCCAAGCCAAATCCTCCAACAGATTTATGTGACAGCAGAGCAACTGCCCTTCTTAACCTTACAGCCAGGCTTTGGCCACGAGAGAATGCCTGCTTTGGTCACATGGCCCTTCCATGGAGTTGGCCACATTTTCTCACCTCAGGAATAAGCAAAACAAGTAAGTCCTCTCTTTCTTTTTTTCCTCCTAGTTTTCTGTATACTTGGAACATTCTGTTATTGTTATCATCATCTTCATCGTCATCATCATTTTCAGAGACATGGTCTTGCTATGCTGCCCTGGCTGGACGCGAACTCCTGGGCTCAAGCAGTCCTCCTGCCTCAGGCTCCCAAGTAACTGGGATGATGGGCATGCGCCACCATGCTTGGCTAGTCACTTTTTTTTTTTTTTTTTTTTTTTTTTTAGTTAGAGTCTCACTCCGTCACGCAGACTGGAGTGCAGTGGCACGCTCCCAGCCACCGCAGCCTTGACCTGCTAGGCTCTGGTGATCCTTCTGCCTCAGCAGAAGTAGCCGGAATTACAGGTGTGTGCTACCACGCCCAGCTAATTTTTAATTTATTGTAGAGATGAGGTCTCGCCAAGTTGCCCGGGCAGGTCTCGAACCTGCGGCCTCAGGCAATCCACTCACCTCGGCCTCCCAAAGCTCTGGGATTACGGGCTGAGCTACCGAACTCGGCTAGTTACTTTTAAACTGTGTTGCCTCTGGTGTATTAATTAGATGTAACTACAACAGCCCAGCTGAGGTTGTTTCCCTTTGCACTTAAGTGAGTACGTGGAAGCCCCTGTGAGAGGGTTGATGAGCAAGCACAGAGGGCGAAAATGCCCCGCTGTGCCGTGGAGGCTGGGCCTATGCGCCTCCAGACCCTCCAAGAAGAAACTTGTTTCTGGTGCCAGTCCAGACCCCGACTACCCTGCAAGGCTTAACCCGGGTCCCCTCTTCTGTGCTACGTCTCCTGTGTGCATCGTTTCGTGGCCTTAATTCTCTGCCTCCTCGTGCTCAACTGGTGATGTC
This sequence comes from Carlito syrichta, assembly GCF_000164805.1. Classification (NCBI taxonomy): domain Eukaryota; kingdom Metazoa; phylum Chordata; class Mammalia; order Primates; family Tarsiidae; genus Carlito; species Carlito syrichta. Next base: position 326,405 of record NW_007247368.1, read on the forward strand.
AGCTGCTTGTTCCTTACAGTCTCATTTCTGAGTTGATTGCCCTCCTAGTTTGTAAGCTTCATAAGGGTGAGGACTGATAAGTAGTGAAGATAATTTCTCTCCCTGTGAGGGGCTTGGAGAACATTGACAATCCTTTTTTCAGGTTATTGTTCTAAAAAATTCTTCACTGTAATTAAGATTGTCTTCAACCCAGCATCTGAAAACATGTAATAGTTAATAATTATGAATCAACATCAAAGAAGAAAACTTTTCCATGCATCTGAAACTGATTTTACAAGTTTTACTGTTGGAAAAAACTCCCAAATTAATCCTCTCCTCCTCCTCCTCCTCCTCTTCCTCCTTGTCCTATCACACAGCCTCTTCTAGGTCTTTCAGATAACCATGAATTCTGGAGATCTTAGGCCTCAGGATTACACAATGAGGCCTTTCATCCTCACACGCCTAGTAATTTCTCTGACAGCTTGTTTGTATATAGATATGGGACTTCTAATAGAACTTGCTTTGGGGCTGAGGTATTTTAAACTTTCTTGAACTGAAGCCAAATTTGTGCCAGTTTCTGTCCAGTGCTATCCCAGATGCTGCAAGTGAGTTCAGCTTTCATGGGGTGATGGTGAGAAACACCTTGGGAGCTAGCCCAGGTCATATCTTCCAGGCTGGTAAACTGGGTCAGAGCAGAGAAGCGTTTGGGAAGAAGTGCTAGGTTAGTTCATGCAGCTTATTAGATACCATGACCTGGTCCAGGATGGAGCTGAAGTCAATGGCCGGTGGCTGCCTGTAAGAGTGATATTGATGGGTAGCCAGTTTCACTCATAGTTATGCTAAAAGTATTTTTTCCTTTTCAGGAAGTCATCTAAATTGTTAGAACTCATAAAGAGAAAGAGGAGGAAATACAGATTCGAATTTTTAGAAAAGAAGCCCTAGATTATTAGGTTTTTAATTAAACATGATGAACACATTCAAATATAACACAAAGGCTCTAGGCTGAATGGCACCTAATCGAAACAGATTAAGTTGCCCTTCCGTGCTTGGATAGTTATTCTGTTTATTTATGCATGCAGGCTGAAGGTAGCATTTGCTGCAGTTGTGTTGTTGCTTATTGCACTGGGATTCCGTTGCTGCTGATGCTGGGCTCTTAATTAGCATTCAGCTGTTGGTTATGGAAATACTGGGGATGCTAATTGAATTCCTTTTAAAATTCAGGGCCTGCATTTTCTTTGTGGAGTTTGGCCTGACTTGCTAGGTTGTAAGATCTGGTGCTTCACTGAGCTGTGCATTTTACCCTTTGCTTCCTATACACTTGGCTGTGTTTGGTTTCTGAAATTATTTTCATGTTGAATTAGCTTTTAGCAAAAATCTAGGTGTTGCCCAAGGTGAAGGTTTTGTGCTTTACAGGATTACTGCCGGATATTTCTATTTCATCTTGGGTAACTGTAGCTTTTATCTGGAAATATGCTACGCATTAAATATTTTATACCCATTTTGATATGTAATACTTTGAGGTGAACAAGCTAGATACAAATAAGCTCTAACATTTTTATCCAAAGATAGTTAATTCATGGTGGTAATAAACCTTAATTGGCCATGTACATGGATTTATTTACAAGTTCATAAATTTTAAAATATCTAAACCCTCTTTCAATTTAAAGCTCAGTTTATCATAAATATAAATGAAAGTCCTTCTTTCAGAATTGACATGAGGTGGCCAAGTAATTTTCTAAACATTTGTAATCCAGTGAGCCCGCCCAGTGACTGATCCAGGAATTCCTTACACAGAATACACATGGTAAGTTGCATGGTGTCTGTCCCCAGCTGCATCTTTGGATGCTTTTGTTATGCCCTTTTTGGAATGTCTGCTTGAGAAAACATTGTTTTCATTGTTCACTCTTTTCAAGCCAAGCATCTGGATGTGTAAGAAGACAGAGCTGCTTAGTGGGGCAAAAATACAATGAATTTTATTTACTGTTTGTGTGGCAACTGAAGAAAATGGAATTCACAGGAGAATCCCAGTTAAAGTCCTGGAGGAACAGGAAGTTGTGGAGGTGAAAACAGAGCAAGGGTGGTGGTGGGAGGGATGGGGTCTCAAAGCCCACAGTTATCCCCAAGGGTGTAAACATGGTCCTGGTGCTTGGTTTTGTAATTTTTTATTCACAATTTAGGGTAAGGCTCAATTGTGTTATACCTGGGGTGCCAAAAGAACATATACACATGTTAAATGATGCTATCTAGGTATTACTTCTAGTTTGCTGTCATCAGAAGTATCTGGATGCCGATGGTAACCACTTTGAATAGCACAGGAAGGGTTGTTAAAAAAATCAACTTTGTTCAATTTCAATTTTACTAAATTTCTACTATGTAATGCACTAAATATATTATGTCTATATTTGGGGTTTCCAAGTGACTGTACTTCATATTTCTTTAGAAAGAGAATTCCATTGTTTTGATTCAATTTACATATGTGCAAATCTATACACATACATAAGTTGACAGTGACATAAAACCACGTATGCATGTAAATAAAGACCAGAAGAGAGCAAGAAACCAGTAAGTAGACTGTGTGTTACTGGTGAGACTTTAAATCCCAGATATTTTAAGTTTTATGATTTAATACAGTCTTTTCCTTCCTTAAAATATGTATGCATTTTTTGGCACCCTCTGTGTTTATTTTAGGGATGGTAAAATTTCCAGAGTTCTTGATCATCCATTTAGTTGTTCAAAAGTGTTGATGACATGGTCCTGCCGGTCATCAAATGTAAATCTGTTTACTTTCTTCTTTTTAGAATTGCATGCATAGTATTACTATTATTATTACTATTATCATTATTATTTTTGAGTCACTCTGTTGCCCAGGCTGGAGTGCAGTGGCACACTCACAGCCACTGCAGCCTTGACCTGCTGGGCTTAGGTGATCCTTCTGCTTTAGCCTTCCAAGTAGCTGGAACTACAGGTGCGTGTACCACACCCAGCTAATTTTTAAATTTTTACTGTAGAGACGAGGTCTCGCCAAGCTACCTGGACTGGTCTTGAACCCGTGGGCTCAGGCAATCGACTCGCTTCCACCTCCCAAAATGCTGGGATTACACGCTGAGCCACCGAACCTGACCTATTTTTCCTATTATTAAACAACATTATAAGAACATTAAAGGGGGTTTAAAGCCTCACCAGTAACACACAGTCTACTTACTGGTTTCTTGTTCTCTTCTGGTCTTTATTTACATGCATACATGGTTTTATGTCACTGTCAACTTATGTATGTGTATAGATTTGCATACATGTAAGTTGAGTCAAACCAATGAAATTCTCTGTCTAAAGAAACTTGAAGTTTTACAGTTCACTTGGAAACCCCAAATATAGACATGATATATTTAGTGCATTATATAGTAGAAATTTAGTAAAATTAAAATTGAACAAAGTTGATTTTTCTCTCTAACTACCCTTCCCCCAATTTTAGAATAAATTGGTACTGTTTCTTATCAACAACTAAATTATAGATATAAGTGTAGGAAAAAGCCGGGCTCAGTGGCTCAGCCTGTAATCCCGCGCCTTGGGAGGCTGAGGTGAGTGGATTGCCTGAGCCCGCGGGTTCGAGACCCGCCTGGGCAACTTGGTGAGACCTCATCTCTACAATAAATCAAAAATTTAGCTGGGTGTGGTAGCGCGCACCTGCAATTCCAGCTACTTGGAAGGCTGAGGTGGAAGGATCACCGGAGCCTAGCAGGTTGAGGCTGCGGTGGCCGGGAGCGGCCACTGCACTCCAGTCTGGGCGACAGAGTGAGACTCTAACTCAAAAAAAAAAAAAAAAAAAAAAGTGTAGGAAAAATATAAGTGTAATATACATACTCCTCACTCCATGTTACACATGTGTAATATACATACATACACATGTGTAATATACATACATACACATGTGTAATATACATACATTACACATGTGTAATATACATACTCCTCACTCCATGTTATGAATTATGACCCATGGCAAAAATCAATTCTTAATATTTAAGACTAAAAATATAGATTTAAGTGGGATTTACCTAATGTTTCAAGTATTAATAAAATTGGACTATTTTTTCTGTGGTTAGCTCCCATCAGCCTTCTAACCAAACCTTGTTTTAAGAAGTCAATATTATGGATAGAGTAGAGTTTATTGTCAAGTTCTTTCGGAAATGAGACAGCAAATTAAAAATCAATTATATGTGTAGAAAAGTTGGTGTAAGGCAATCAATTCTGTCAATTAGTTTGCAGAAAGATTGTACTGTTTAACAAGCTGTAAAGCGAAATGTATTTTTAAAATCTTTTAGTAAATGAGATCGGACAAGCATTTGGAGGGAAGAGATATTTCAAAAATTTATTTCAGTATTTCATGTCAGTGGAAGTTGCCTCTGGGTTACATGTACAAATTCAACTGTGACCTTGCCTTTCACTTACATGGCATTATTACCCTCTAGGCTTCCTCTTTATGCTGTGGTCAAAGAAGTTAGTATACCCATTTTTCTTTTTCAACAAAATCTCTCTTTTTCTCATTCTCTTTAACCAATCTATTTTTTTATTTTATTTTTTTTTGAGTTGGAGTCTCACTCTGTCGCCCAGACTGGAGTGCAGTGGCCGCTCCCGGCCACCGCAGCCTTGACCCACTGGGCTCCGGCGATCCTTCCGCCTCAGCCTTCCAAGTAGCCGGAATTTCAGGCATGTGCTACCATGCCCGGCTGATGTTTTGATTTATAGTAGAGATGAGGTCTCACCAGGTTGCCCAGGTGGGTCTCGAACCCGCGGGCTCAGGCAATCCACTCACCTCAGCCTCCCAAAGCGCGGGATTACAGGCTGAGCCACCAAGCCCAACTACCAATATGTTTTTAAATTTCATCATCCCATAACCCTATTTTTAGATTTAAAAAATAAAGAAAAATGCCAGCAGTACCTTGTGCTATTCTCTAAGGCCCCGTGTGTGTGTGTGTGCTTATGCATGTGTTGGTGTTTAGGCATTGGGACTGCTGATCAGAGCAGAGACCTGGAAAGTAACCCTACATTGGATATAAGCATACCCTGGATTATTCCTTGCTGCTTGGGATAATCTTTTTAAATCGAAGAATACTCTTTATGGGACATTTTTCATTTTGCTTGAGGGGGGAGTAATGGTAGGATCTTCAGCTTGAAGGATTAATAAATACTGAGCAGTGGGTTATTGAAACCATGTTTCTATCTCATTTTCAAGGGCATGTGAAAAAATGGAGATAGCATACACTTTCAGCCACTCTCAATCATCTTTCTCTGTTCATTTAAAAAATGAGAACAAGACACGAGGGGACTTGAGAGATTGCATTTGCTCTCCCATAGACAAAGTGGTTGTTTTATAAATGAAGAGGACGGAAACCCCTTTTCTTCTGCAGTTTCTTAGCAACAGAACTGGAGTCGGCTTTAATGTGCGTGCTGGGGAACATCCTATGTATATGACATTGGAGCCTTATGCTTTCACTGGTGAGACCTGTTAGACTGGTGACTACAACCAAGGGTTGGGAAAGGACACAGGAGGTATGAAATGGGAATCCTACCTTGAGAGGAAGCAAAGCATGTAAAACTCTCTCCTCCCTGGCATCCTCTGTCTCATCCTCTCTTGGGTAGAGTGGTAATACTCTCGGTAGCACCTCACTGCTGTTTTCACCAGAGTGCCAGTCTGTTTTTTAGCTTCTCTAAGTGGTATTCTGTTATTCTTCTCCCACAACACCCTGTATGCTGTTAATTGACCCTTGGACTTGATGGTGTTTTACTTGCTCTAAAACATTTCTCTGAGGTATCTTTCTTTGGTTGAATTCTTGTATGTTTTCCACATGTTTAGAGCAAGGCATTGAGGCATTAGGAAGCAGAGTATGTTTGGTGGTCATAAAGGGGAAAAGACAGTGCCAGAAATCGTCCATATCAGCCTGGTTTGGACACCAGGGCCTGTCTCCCTGGCTCTGTGTTCCCCGTGTTTGGTGTCAGTTTGGCAGATGGCGAACCTGTGATCATTGACCCCATGTGAACATGGAAAGAAGATGACCCTTTCTTGTTTATCTGGTTTCTCATTCAATTCTGATTTTAGATGAAATTCATTTGTTCATTCTACAGGTTTTACAGAGCACTGACATTCTGCAGAGACTACTTCATGTGCTGGTGATACAACAGTGAACAAAGTAGACAAAATCTCTGCCTTCATGGAGTTGATGTTGTAGTGGCAGGTGACAGATTAAAACAAGGTCACCAAGTGGCATATGTGGTATGTTAACTAAGTCCCAAAAGATAAAAACCTAGTAAAGCAATTCAAAATCCGGGGTGGTGGGGTTGAACTTTTACTTAAGGCAGCTATAGAAGTTCACTTTTGAGTCAAGACCTAAAAAGATGAGGAAACTAGCCTTGCAAATATAGCAGGAAGAGTGTTCTGCATCAAGGAAACAGTGAGTGCAAAGGCCCTGAGGTGGAAGCGTGCCTAGTAGTGTGCTCAAGGGGTAGCACAGATACCCCAGTATGGAAGAAGCAGAGGAGGAGGAGAGGTCAGAAGGCCACGGGGATCTTACCTTAGACCAGTGTCATTTACACCTCATTGTTACCTCACTGTTAAGTTACTCTTACTGAGTCAACGAGGAAGTTTTGAGAGCTGTTCTGTTTTCTCTTTCCAGGACACCTTCCATTATGATGTTTTTATGGATTCCGTTAACATGGAATTCTGAGGCATAATTCCTTGGGCTTCTGTGGCTGCTCATTGTGTCAAGATGGAAGCATTTTGGTTTTGATGAGGTTTTACTACATGTTTACTATGAACTCAGCATTTATGAGAGGAGCTGTTTTTCCTGAGTAGGCAGCCAGCAGATACTTAGAAAGAAAAGTGTGCCTGCTGTACCTCTTTCTTGAAGTTCTGGTTATTCATGGCATGAGACATCTCCTAACAGACTACAATTCAGGAAGTGAAGACTGTTGACAACCTAAGACTATAGATATCATCCTCTGAATTGTACCCCTAATGGAAAGAGAAGTCTTTTCAGAAATCTTTCTTTCAGATACCCTGGCTTTGAAGTACTGCTCTCTGACAGAGTCGGCTAGGTTCCCTTGCCAACTGGCATTGGCTTGGTCTAGGCCTATGGTGTTACTCTTAATGTCTAGGGGATGAATGCTGCATTCACTAACTAGCATGCTGGGCCGAGTTCAGAGTTCCCCACAGTACTTATTTCTTCTTCTTTCCCCAACACCATTGTTTTCATGAGAGGTTGGGTATTCATGAGGTACTTTAGCACGAGGAGTGACCTGTCACTGGACGTTTTCTGGTCCTCGAGGCTCTCCTGAGGATTTGAGCACACACACGTGTGTTGTGTGAGGTCTGCTGCAGTGGGTTGTGAGGGCATGTCCACATGGTTGCCTCTACACTAGACTGGGCAGTCTTGAGGGCAGAGCTCCGGTTTCTTTTTGTATCCACAGAACCTAGCTCAGCACCTGGAGCAGGGCTGTGCATCAGAAAATACCATTTGACTGGGTTGAATAGAGGAGAAAGCACGAGCCACTTGAGTTGAATGACCTGTCCGGCTGAGCTCCTACACTGCACAGTCTAGGGATGCTTCTCCTCTGACCAGCATGGGCCCAGGCATACTCTCAGCACCAGCAGAATGAATTGGCCTCTTCCCTGTTTATTTCTTCTGAGTAGCTTCCTTAGGAAGAAGCAACAACCCCTTCTGGTTGTCTGCAGTTTTATTTTCTAGACTCCAATAAAAAAGTTCTTTCTTTGCCTATGTCATCTAATATCTACTGATGATGTTTGCGATGAGATTGTTCTTTTATGAGCGAAAAGGTGATGGAGAGAGAAGGTAGGAACTCAGTGGGCAGCCCCGATGAATATGGCTGCTCTGACAGATGCCCCTTCCTGTGCAACTCTGCCCTTTTTCCTGTTCAGGAATCATGCTCCCAAGAATATTGAGATGATTGCTTTTCCAAAAGAGGATGCCCAGGGACACCCTAGACTGTAGCTTCGCCCCCACTGCCCAGTGTCCTGCCTGACTGTGCTGCCTGGGGATACTTGGGCCTTATGGTGAGGTCCGTGAGGTCCAGGGTCCTTCCTGAGAAGATGAGCCCAGCTCTTCTCTCTACTGTTGGGTGGCATGGGGGACAGGCAGGAAGAGGCCTAGTAGCTGCAGAGGGGACACTGACCTGAGAGTCAGAGAGTTCTGGATGTCTGTCCTCAGACTGGAAACCACTTCTGTGGTCTCAAGGAAGCAGAGTTTCTTGGGTCTTAGTTTTTCAATCTAAGAAATGATAAGAAAAAGAAAAGGAAGGGGAGGAGAGAACTCTGCTGGTCAGGTGCTGTCAGGTGTGCCCGACAGGAGAGCTGGATCTGGTGGTCTCCATCTGCTGCCCACCCCCATCCTTTCACTTCCGAAGTAAAGAGTTGGCCAGATGCTTTTATCTAAAGTCATTTCTGTTGAAGAAATTTGGAAACACACATGCACAGTGTCCTTTTATTACTAAAGTTCTTGAGATCCCTTTGTGCCTCATTTGTAAATTTTGATTGTAAATTTACTTTTCTGATCTCAACCATGAGCAGTAATAAAACCAAATCTGCCAGTTGCAGAGGTGTGTTGATGAGCACTGTAGGCTGCCTCGAGTGGGTGGGAGGATGGCCCAGCACCAGGCTGTACCCTGTGTTCTGGTCCCCTGTCCTCCTTACCAGCCCTGAGTCTCCTCTGGGAGCCACAGTGAAATACAAAAACCTGCAAGGTGTCACACATCTGCTGACAAGATGCGTTTCAACAGGTGTGCCTTTTTGTCCATTCAGGAGCCCTAATTAATTAGGATGACAGAGCTAAGTAAGCTTGGTTATCCATGTTTCAAAAGGAATTTTAACAAATGAATTTAGCAAGGTGTTGGTAAGCATAGGGTTGGGAAATTAGTAGATCTGAACTCAAAACCTAGTCAACATTAATCAAGAAATGAAAATGCTTCGCTTATAGAAGGCATTGCGCTCCTCCTGGTCTGTGGTGACCAGTCCTGTTTTGGGACTCATGATTTCATCAGGTAAAACTGTTTAAAATTTCCAGTGCAGCTTAAAGAGTGGAGTGGACTCTGGATTTTGGGGATCCTCCCCCTCAGTCCAGTCCATGAAAATGAAATTCTCCAATCCTTTAGCAGTAACAGAACTGGAAAATTATTTTCAGATCATCCTTTGAGACAGCCCAACTTCTTTGTCAGCTTTTTAGTTTTTTTGTAGCTTCTTTCCAAGTTCATGACCTCAGAACAGCCTGACCTTGGAAGCCTGTCACCTCATTGAACTTTCTGACTTCATCATCGGCTCTCATTCCCTTTCTTTCCTTCTCTTTATAAAATCCCTGTCAAACGTTCCAAGGATCTATGTAGATTTATCTTGCTTTTATTGCACTCTGTGAGGCATATAGCCTAGTTGCTCACATGTTGAGAGGAGCTGTAAGCATCACACATGACTCTCACTGGTGAGAATCACTCCGGACACTCAGCATTCCATCCTTAGGAGGACATGCGTATGGGGGTGCACTCTTCTGAACTTGAGTATCTTCCCAAAAGGAGTGGTGAATTCTTGAAGTTGGAAGACAAATGTTATTGTCTGTGTCTGGACAGCCAGCTTTTGATTTGCCTTTAAGAAAGTATACATAAAGAAAGAGAGGAAGGACTTCGTTTTCCCCTTTGCGGTGGATTTGATTCCCTTTGTTCTGACACCATGCGAGGCTTCGCTGGGTCTTGCGAAAAACCTTTGCCCACTGCTCATGGCACAGTTCTTTGTTGAGTTCTTCTGTTATTCAAGTGACATGTTTTCTGTATTTGGTTTGGTTTTTGGAAACAAGATTAGAGAAACATTTTTTATTTCTCTGTGCAAAAGGAAGGGAACAGATCACTGAATTTAAACCAACTGCTAAGGTCTGTGCAGGAGTCACCCCTAACCTTGAAAATTGCTTGGCAGTGTGGCGAGTAACTTCCCTCCCACTGTGGTATCCTTGACTGTGTGGCAGTGGGCACAAGTGAGCGCTTGAGTTGGACATTGTCACTACAGGCATCTAGAGGGGAGGCAGCAGCCACATGATTGAAGGCTTTCCACGAGCGCCTCTTCTGCTCCAGGTGGTGTGCAGGACCTCAGGCGCTCTCTGCCCTGGGACAGGGAGATGAGGAGGTTTGAGGAGCCTTGAACGGTGGATAGGATTTCACTAGGCAGAGTTGACAGGGGTTAATGGAAGAACAGGCACAGAAGAGTACAGGTGTCGGTCAGTCGCCGTTGCCCAGTTGGAATGAAGCTTATGAATGGAGGGCGGTATCATGTGGTGGACTCAGCCTCCCACTCTTGACTGAGACAATTCAGTAGGAGTAATGAGAATAACGACGCATACATTTGTGTCTGTGGAAGGGTCGGACCGAGCCGTCCTAAAGGTTGTTCTGGCCGTTCGTGGCATGGACTAAGTGGAAGTGGGTTGAGGAGGGAAGCAGCTTGGCTGCACGTTCAAGTCCTCAGGGAAACCAGAGAGTGTCCCACTGCCACATCACACTTTGGACACACTAGCACAGAATCTCTGGGGTGGTACCTGGTGTGTATGTCTGAGACCCCGAGGCCCACTGGGCTGGGCAGGACTGTGCTCCTCGCGAGAGAGGCTGAACGCTGTCTATTCACTGCAGTGTTTAACACCCTTGTGTGCACACTGCAGTCATGTGGGAAACTTTGACACACACACAGCAGACACTTGGGTCCTAGCTAGAGATTCTGACTGACTTCGTCTGGGATGTGACTAGGACGTTGGGGCATCAGTGTGGAGAAGAAGTACAGATGGAGGGTGAGATGGAGACAGGGAGACCTCATGTAGTTGTGAGGTCATTGTCATGTGCCAGGGGCTGTGCTGAGCACTTGACAGGAGTTGACTCTGATGTTGCCATTTTACAAATGGAGCAGCTAGGTCACAGGAGAAGGACTCCAACTCTAGGCTCCAGGCTCCAGGGCCCAGGCCCTCGCCCCATGACACCTCATGACCTCTCTAGGTAAGCCTAGCCAGCAGGAAGTGGGGGGCAAGGAGAAGGAGAGTGATGGTGCTCAGGTTTTGTGTTTGATACAGGAAAGAGACTAGCAGTGCTATCAGTGAGGATGTGCAGCCGGGGGGTGCTCATTGAGGGGAGAGCATGAACCTTTGCGCTGGATTGGAGGTGACTGTCGAAGACACGAGAACCTGAAGGCAGGAAAGCTTTCTGGCTTACAAAACTTAGCTGAGGAAACTGGGCCTGCGGATGCCGATTGGCTGCCCAGGGTCTCAGAGCTGGCAGGTAGTGAGCCAGGCTCTCTGGAGGCTGGGGGGCGGGGGGGCAGGCAGTGCAGAGTGGGCAGAGGTCGTCTGGGAAAGCTTGTATTGAGGGGCAGAAAGGCGCTCATTAGCCAGTGGAAAGAGAAACAGATCACAAGGCATGGGAACGTTTTGAGTTCCACAGTATTTAATTTATGAAGCATTATGGTTCATAACAAATAAGGAATAATTACCTTTTTTTTTTTGAGTTGGATTCTTGCTCCATTGCCCAGACTAGAGTACAGTGGCACAATCACAACTCATCATATCCTCAGCCTCCTCAACCACGATCCTTCCTCCTCAGCCTTCCGTGTAGCTGGGACTACAGGCACACACCGCCATGCCTGGCTAATTTTTTTTTTTTTTTTTGTAGAGACAAGTTCTTGCTATGTTGCCTAGGCTGGTCTTGAACTCCTGGGCTCAAGCAGTCCTCTCGCCTTGGCCTCCCAAAGTACTGGGATTATAGGCATGAACCACTGCACCTGGCCTAATTACATCTTTTTTAAATGTGAAGAATGATAGAACTGTGGCTGTCCTTAACGTAAACTCACTTGAAAGATTGGGATAGAAAATTGGTGTAAGTCAGATGCTGAGGCATTCTCTGGCCACTGAAGCAGTGAGTCTTGACTGCATCATGGCAATAACTGATAGTCCCAGGCTGCAGAGAGAACTTGGGAAACCAGTACAGAGGTATAAGAGGAGTGAGGGACTGGAGCTGTCAGTCAGGAAGAGGGAGGTGAGATTCATGAAGCTGTGCAGCATGTAAGCTGGCGAATCTCTAGTTTCATACCTTAATATTCACTGGGTATGGCTGCCAGTGGATAGCCAGGTTGGAACACAGAGCACCAAGAATGGCAGACACTTCAGAGTGTTGGGAGCGTTGGGGGCAGCCACTCCATGCTCCTGAGAGTGACGTTGACAAGTAGGATGGAGAAGAGACTTCAGCAAAGTGCAGAGTCACTGAGTAAGGAGGAGACGGGCTTGACAAATGTTTGGTATCTGGTAAGGGAACCTGAGTGGGCTGGTTGATGAAGTGGTGAGACAGGATTGCTGTGGAGACAGAACTCGACTTCTGACTCTGGAGTTGGAGGGCTTAAAAGGAAAGCTGGGGGCCCTGAGAATGAGAAAACTGAGGTGGGGGACTTGGATATGAGGGCATTTGTATCTCGGGGATATGATAGGAGGCACCTGTTGGGATCGCTGGGGTGGGTGTCCATGATCAGAAATACATCTGTCTTGGTTGGGATGGGATTTCAGGGGAAGCCTTGGGAAGAAAGCAAGTTTGTGCTGACCATGGCCATTCAGGTCCCACAAGTAGGGAGGCTGAGAGCTGGCGCCCCTGCTGGCTGATGGGCTTCTCCAGGACCACCCACTTCTTCAGCACCTTCTCCCTAGGGGCTCAGTTGAGTTGAACTGAATTAACATGTCAAGGCTGAAGATGGAGGAAAGTTGCGAGGAGGCAGAATTTTGTGAATGGAAGAACATGGAGGATTAAGATTCCAGGTTTGAGTACCAGCCCCAGAATATATCCCTGCTATGTGTTTCGTCAGTCACTCAACAAACATTAGGGTACATACTGTGTACTAGGCACTGTCTAAACTCGGGTGCTAGAAGTAACCGTGGACGTGGAGTTTGCATTCTAATAGCGAACACAGACAAATAAACAGATTAGCATTAGATGAATTCAGGTGCGTGCGATGATGAAGATAAGCCAGTTTTGCTCCATAGAGACCCTGAGTAGAGTAAAGGTTGCGTGGCCGCAGGACTGCCTTCTTCGGGGGAGAAGCTGCTTCTTATTCCCTGCTACGTTTGGGCAGGCGCTACCACTGATGATGCAAGTCAGTCAAGGGTGAGCTCTGTTTTTCTAGTAATTCAAGTTACTCGGCCCCCATTGGGGTCATGTCTCAGTTGCCATAACTTGCTGATTGTCAGGATCAGATAAATGTCTTTAGGTCTCAAGAACTTTTAAGAGCTTTGAACAGATTACATGTGATCTGTTAAAGAAGAGATGGGAACTTTGCTGTGGAAGTGAAACCATATCGTTGTCTTTAACGGAGCGACCTATGTATTTTTCATGCTGAGAAGTGCATTTTTCAGCACGAGGGACTAAATAAGAGAATATTTTTAAATGTCAAAAAAATCTTTAAAGCTTTTTCATGATCTTTTGAATTGGGGAAAAGATTGAAAGAGAAGGGCTTGATTCTTCTATATGATGATGATGACTGTGGGTGAGTCTGCCCATGAGCACGAGAGAGAACAGGGAGAGGCTGGGGCCGGACTCTGACTAGCCGATGTGTTGTTCTCTTTAAATGTTGCTGTGGTTTGACTCTCTTTAATGTTTCCTCAGTGTAACATGTTTCATCAAACAGACCAAAGGCCTAAAACAAACAGAAGACACGAAGGCCCTTGGTGTGTGGACAACTCACTTCCTCTGTGCGAGGAAAGTATGCTTCTTTCGCCCTGTATTAGGCCGCAGACAGCCACCCTTGACTGGGTGGGCAAGTTCCGCCAACCCCAGCCCGCCTGTAGTCAGGGCAACCTGGGTCTCCTGCCACCTGGGCAAGGCCTGCAAAGGCTTGATCCTTGGTCTCAGGGCTGCCCCTAGGTTAGCCAAGGGGAGAGAGGCAATGTTGGTGCATGCGACTTTGCAGGAGGTTTCCTGAGTGGGTGTGTATTCACACTGTGTCCTGCTCTTCTTTGGTGTGTTATTTGCTCAGAAACAAGACATTCTGGTTCCTCCTCTTTTCTTCTTTGAATACCTTCCCACTGTTTCTACTTTTCTCACATAACTTCTCATCTACCTGTGGAAAACCCACGCACAGTACTATAATTATTTTCTTTAGAGTATATATACTGAGAAGACAAAAGTATTGGTAAATCTGACATTGGGTTGAGTCTGTTGGGTCAGTTGTTGAACCTTGGGCAAGTCATTGATTCTCTCACCAAGAAATGAGAGTATGAATAAAATAATTAGTCCTCTTCCAGTTTTGAAGTGCCCAAGTACTGATAGTAGGAAATGTCATTGAAGCAGTGTGCAGAAGGCCTATGCCGGATGGCCCTAGACAAGACCTCCCTGCCTCAAGCAGGTGCTACTTTCATGGCAGTGGTGGACTTGGATGCCCTGAACAGTGCTGGGTGGCACGTTGGAAGTTTCATGGGGGGTACTCGGAAAGATGAAACGCAAGCAGAGATAGTAGTACATTTTTACCCAAGTCATAGTGGTGAGTGGAGTACTCAGGAATCAAGCCAGATCATCTTGTCCAAGGAGGGCTTCCTGGCAGGAGAATATCACGTAAGGAAATGGAGACTGGAGTGCAGGGTGTGCTTGGGGCAGTGGGGACTGGCTGAGCTGGTCACAGGTGCCACATGACTCCTCCTTCCTGTATCCACTGCAAACATGGTGAACATAGCATAGTCTCCCCTGGAGCTGAAATGAAACCTCAAAATCTGCTTCAGCATGTATTCTAATCCATACAATTGGTGTGGTGTGGGCATGGTGGGTGTGAACGGAAGGTGGGGACGCTGAGCACCTTTACTGGTGCACTGAGGAGTTTGTGGAGAAGTGCTGTAATCAGTATTGGAACCTGAGTAAGGAACAGTCTGTACCTTGGTGCAACGGCACTCACCCAGTGCATGGTGCAGTCTGTCTTGATGCTGGAAAGTGTTTGTAGGAATCCCACTTTGGTTCTCTTAGGTAAAATCAAAGTCTGATAAATATAGCTGAGATGTGGAAGCATGTCACTGTAGAATTTCTGCATCTTCCATTAGCAGATATGAAGTTAAAATTTTTTTTCCTTTACGAAGCCCCTAAAATAATTTTGACTAGAACCACATACCGCCTCCCAAATTTAAATTGACTTAATTTTCTCATCATAATTATAAATACTGACTTTTTGAAAGTTATTTATTTTTATTTATTTATTTTGAGTTAGGGTCTTATTCTGTTGCCCACATTGAAGTACAGTGGCATGATCATGGCCACTGCAACCTGGACCTACTGGGCTCAAGTGATACGTACACTTCAGCCTTCCAAGTGGCTGGGACTACAGGTGTGCACCACCATGTCTGGCTAATTTTTTGATTTGTTGGAGCGATGAGGTCACACCATGTTGCCCAGGCTGAAGTCCTGGGCTCAGGCAGTCGTCTCTGCTTGGCCTCCCAAAGCGCAGGGGTGCTGGAATTACAGGTGTGAGCCACCGCGCCTGGCCAATATTGACATCTAAAAGTAAAACTTGCTGGGTTTTTTTTTTTTTTTTTTTTTTTGAGTCAGGAATCTCATTCTGTTGCCAAGGCTGGAGTGCAGTGACTTGATTACCATTCACCGGTGCCTCGACCTCCTTAACTCAGGAGATCCTTTTGTCTCAGCTTCCTGAGTAGCTGGGATACAGGTGTGTGCCATCACGCTCAGCTAATTTTTTTTTTATTTTTGTAGAGATGAGCTGAGCTCGGTGGCTCAGCCTGTAATCCCACGCCTTTGGGAGGCTGAGGTGAGTGGATTGCCTGAGCTAACGGGTTCGAGACCTGCCTGGGCAGCGAGACCTCATCTCTACAATAAATCAAAAAATCAGCCGGACGTGGTAGCGCACGCCTGTAATTCCGGCTCCTCGGAAGGCTGAGGCGGAAGGATTGCCAGAGCCCAGCAGGTCGAGGCTGCGGTGGCCGGGAGCGGCCACTGCACTCCAGTCTGGGTGACAGAGTGAGACTCCAACTAAAAAAAAAAAAAAAAAATTTTTGTAGAGACAAGATCTTGCTATGTTGCCCAAGCTGGTCTCAGCTTGCCCAAGCTGGGCTCAAGCGGTTCTCCTGCCTCGACCTCCCAAAGTGCTGGGATTATAGGCGTGAGCTACTGTGCCCAGCCTTATAAAACTCACTCTTTTAAATAATCTGATGAATATTAAATATCATAGTGATTTATACCCTTTATCATCTGTTTTAAAAATACATGAATGAGCCGGGCTCGGTGGCTCAGCCTGTAATCCTGCGTCTTGGGAGACTGAGATGAGTGAATTGTCTGAGCCCGTGGGTTCGAGACCTGCCTGGGCGACTTGGAGTGAGACTCCAACTCAAAAAAAAAAAAAAAAAAATACATGAATGAGCTTTTTTTAGCATCATCCAAAGGAGATATTGCTGCATCTCCTTTTCCCCCTGCATCTTGTTTTGCATTCTTCTTCCCCAGGGATTTTATTCTGAAGTAATGCATTTTGTGCTTGAAAGTCTAGGGCTAGATCGCCCTTGCATACTTCCTTGAGCAAAAAGTGTGCATATCGAGATATGTGGACATGTTTTTATTTCCTTTGATAAGAAAGTTCTAAGCACTAGAAGAAAAATTCTCTCCGATTCTGTTATAATAATTACTAGTGTACAGTTGGTCAAAACAGCATGAAATATTATACATGTTGATATAATTATATTTTTTGCTTAATATTTATTGGAGGTAACTTGGGTGGGTGGGGTATCTTAAACACATTAGTTCTTGGAAGAATATGACATGTTAGAATGAGGTTGTGTTCTGTGCCAATTTTATTCTTATTTATTTGTAAATGCTCAGAAACCTTGTTTACATGACTAAGTAGATGAGAATGATAGTTTTGTTAAAGTTTCACTCAGTTTCTTGAATTCCTTGCATAATAATACCAAAAATATAACCTGTCATCAGACATGCTTTTCAGTAATCTGTCAGACAACAAATTCCACTCCTTCAGTTTTGTTGAAAGCAGAGAACAACTCAAAAAAAAAAAGAAAGAAAATCTCTGACTTGCAGAGGCTTTCTCGTCTTGAACTCAGAGTTAGGCACTGTGTCAACACCAACATCAGGGCTTTGAATTGCCCCTTTGTCTGGCAGTGCTGCCTAGTAGCCTTCCAGATGGGAGAGAGGGCTGCCTTTTTAGCCAGGTGAGGTGCTGGAAGAGGAGAGACTGTTCCCCTTCTCTGGAGTGTGCGCCTTCTCAAGCCAACGAATTTCAGTATCCACTTTCACGTCTGCACACACTTTAGACTATGGGCCTTCAGATCAACACCGGGAGAACCCAGGGAAGATCAACCTAGACTAGTTGTGTGGAGAGGGCTGGTTTGGGAGCCTCGGGCAGGAAACCAGGCTGCACGACTCTTTGGTGATTAAATGATAAAGAATGTACTGTCCTTGCCCTCCAAGAGTTTATCGTCTGAGTTCACATTATAAAATAAAGCAAAATGACCCCTCCACGAAAACACCCTCCAAGAACCAAATAAAACTCTGCTAGATCTTGTAATTGAATGTGTTAATAAAGCACATATTTATACATATTTATATGTAATAAAGCATACTTTTAAAATATTTTGATAACAGGATTTCAATATAACTGTTTTCCCTTGTAATCATATATATTTTATTTTAGGCATTGATCAACCATTTTTAGAAGAGATTAAGCTTTACCAGACTGCCAAAGGGTCTGAGGTACAAAAAAAATTCAGATCTTTGACCTTGGTGCTGGCTCCTTCCAAATACCACAGATTATTTCCAGAGTCTAAGATGACAGTTTGAATTAAGTGGCTTCGTAGAGGGACACTGCATGGAGTTGATGTTTGGCGTGACTGTGGTGCAGTGTCACTGGTTTGGGGCATGCACAATAGGCATTTAAAATGTTGCATTAAGGCTGGGCGCGGTGGCTCAAGCCTGTAATCCCAGCCCTTGGGAGGCCAAGGTGAGAGGATTACCTGAGCCCTTGGATTCAAGACCAGCCTGGGCAACTTGGCAAGGCCTCATCTCTACAATAAACCAAAATTTAGCTGGGCGTGGTAGTGCACGCCTGTAGTTCTGGCTACTTGGAAGGCCGAGGCGGAGGGATCGCCTGAGCCCAACAGGTCAACGCTGGGATGTCTGTGAGCATGCTGCTGCACTTCAGCCTGGGCAAAGGAATGAGACTCCCAACCCCAAAATAAAATAAAATAATAAAAAGTTGCATTAGACTCTCAGACCTCACATCTGCTGCTATTATTATTATTATTATTATTTTTGAGTCGGAGTCTCACTCTGTCGCCCAGACTGGAGTGCAGTGGCCACTCCCGGCCACCGCAGCCTCGACCCGCTGGGCTCCGGCGATCCTGCCACCTTAGCCTTCCAAGTAGCTGGAATTACAGGCATGCGCTACCACGCCCGGCTGATTTTTTGATTTATTGTAGAGATGAGGTCTCGCTGCCCAGGCGGGTCTGGAACCCATGGGCTCAGGCAATCCACTCACCTCAGCCTCCCAAAGGCGCGGGATTACAGGCTGAGCCACCGAGCCCGGCCACACCTGCTATTATTTGCATTATCCTAAGGATACTAATATCTCCTGCAATCCAGTGTACCGGCCAGCGTTAGGGAATCTTCCGGGAAGCGCTGGGGCATGGCTTCCAAGGGTCATTGACCTTCCTTGCCTGCCTTTACTACTGGAAATCCATCCACGAGTGACAAGACTTCATTGTCTCTAGGTTGTGTTTCAAAACAATTGAGCATGTTCTTGGTTTTATTATTAAGTAACCTTGACCTGTGGCTGCTTCTTTATTGTTTGGTTTGTTTATTAACATTTGTTGTTTTCTTCCTGGTGCTGTCTCAGCCTGCTGATTCCTCCACACACCAGCTCCCTGACTTGAAGCTGCAGAGCTGCGTTTAGATCAGGTTTCTCCATGCTGTTGACTTTATCTCATTTACAGTATCACATTTCTGTTGCCATACACTGTGTGATCTGGGCCTCCCCACAGCTTTTGAACAATTAGTAATTGAGCAGGAAGTGTGTTTTTACTACAGTGGCCTTTTGATTTTGATTTTACAATCATGTAGTGTTTAGCAGAGAGCAGAGGTGGGCAAGTGGCTCTCTGAAACACATCTTTTACAGAGAGAAGGCTGTTGTTTCAGCCACTTGGCTATCTGTCAGTGTTCTCAGACTTCCCCCTTGTGTTGGTTGCCTGGCAACATGGGGCTGGAGCAATCAAACCGTGGCCAGTGCTTTTCCAAGCCCAGATTGGGGGATGATTTATTGGTGGAACTGTAAGCACCATAAACCCAAGCCTCAGAAATAGACCTTTTTTTTTCTTTTTTAAGCCAGGAGTTTATAGAAACCACATCAAGAAAAAAATCAAAGGAAAGAGTACCGTTTGGAGAGTCTTATTGCAAAAAATTTTAAATGAAATTGGGGCCTATGATGAGCTGCTTATTACATGTCTATCCAGTTATGTATAGTTCAATATTTTTACTTAGTTGAATTATTACCTCC
>NW_007247368.1:345968-357748 GCF_000164805.1 Carlito syrichta
CCCCCCCCCCCCCCCCCCCCCCGTTTAACTGTTTTGCCGGAACACAGTATTTTAACAAGTTAGTGCTTTTTGTGGTAAATTGAGGTACTTGGGATGCCTTCGTTCTATGAAAAACTCACGCCTAGGGAATGTTAGCTGCTTGCCCCGAGGTCAACAGTGAGGCCCTAGAGAATCAGTCCTAGAACTGGAGCTGCTTTTCTGATGCATATGGTCCTCATTTAAGGCTGTCTGCAGAAAATGCTGATTGCTCATCTCCCTATTTTTCAAAATTCACTAAAAAAAAAAAACCCCAAAGACCCAGGTGTATGGGAAGTCTCTGTACTTCTTCTGCTCAATGTCGCTGTAAACTTAAAACTGCTCAAAAAATAAACTCTGTTAAAGCATTAAAAAGAAATACAAAATCTCTGCTTTACTACGTGCTGTTGTAGCAGGGGTTTTTAGTAGGTCTTCCTCTTCATGTATGTATGCTTCCTTTGACTGTGAAAGTTACTGTAAGTCGGGCTTGGTGGCTTAGCCTGTAATCCCGCACCTTTAGGAGGCTGAGGTGAGTGGATTGCCTGAGCCCGCGGGTTCGAGACCCGCCTGGGCAACTTGGCGAGACCTCATCTCTACAATAAATCAAAAATGAGCCAAGCGTGGTAGCGCGCGCCTGTAGTTCCAGTTCCTTGGAAGGCTGAGGCAGGCAGAAAAATCTCCGGAGCCCAGCAGGTCGAGGCTGCGGTGGCCGGGAGCGGCCACTGCACTCCAGTCTGGGCGACAGAGTGAGACTCCGACTTAAAAAAAAAAAAGAAGAAAGTTACAGTATATTGATTTGTTTTTGTCTATAAAAGTGAGATGTAACAGCTCTTTTTGGGGCTCTTTGAGACTCAGAGTCTCAAATAATGTCTCCAGGATTTTCAAGTGAAGATGAAGCGAACACTTTCTGGGGCATTCTGCTTGGGGATGTCAAGCAAGGGAGTCCCTGCCTGGCTTAGCAGCAACCTGAGCATTTCTTTTTGTAAAATTGTAAGGAAATACTTGGGAGCTCAAAGTTCACTCGCATGCAGCCCAGTGTATCCAGCTGTGTATGTAAATGTGCTTATTAGTATGTTTGCATTCCTTATAAATATACAGATCTAATCTGTTTGTGGGTGTAATTTACACACAGCTGTGTTCATGTTCCCCTGATACCAATATTTTCTGCAGGAGTGAGGTATCCTGGGAGCGCTATTGTTCCAAACAAAAGCCCACAGAGCAGCATCATGCTGGGGCCCATGACCAGCCCTTCATCTGGGGACCCACCCTGAGGGACTCTCTTGAAAGTGACAGCCACCCTGTGTGGGAACAGCTATCCTGCATGGAGTTGGCATGAGACCAAACCAGGTGTCTGTGATGGAAAGAAAACAACTACCTTGTGACTGAGGTTGGGCTTTTGTAACTGAAGCACTCCCTCCACCACCACCTGGGCTACCTTTCCAAGAGGTAGAGTAGATGTTTCCTCTTTTTTTTTTGAGTTAATTCTTTGAGTGAATAGAATTAAATGATGAAACCAGTCCCATGTCCTATTGTTAGGAATGGAAAACAAAGTCCAAGAGCCCCTCTTCTATGGCAGGAGCTGAAACAGACCTCTGGCACTTGTCAGGGCCTCAGTTTCTCCTATTTGGGAAGTATGACAGATCACAACGTCTGAATTTGGTCGAGTTTTTCTGGAAGGCAGGTTTTACTTAACTTGGGGTAATAGGCTTAAGTGATATCATTGACCATAATTCTAATAGTACAGCCATTTTACCTCTCTTGTAGAAACATTCAGTGCTTTGGGTGTTTCAGTGTTTTATAAAAAAAAGTCAGGATTATTCTAGATCTTTCCAGTAGCACCTTTAATGTGCTAACCCAAGTAGAGATACCCTGTCAGTGTAAAATACACACTGAATTTCAAAGACTGAATAGGAAGGAAGACTGTAAAGTATTTCATTAATAATTTTTATATTGATTGCATGTTTAAATAATAACCTTTTGGATCTATTGAGTTAAATAAAATGGTAAAAATTCATTTTACCTGTTTTTAAAATATGGCTACCAGAAAATTAACACATATTAGGGCGCATTTTTGGGTATTCCATTCCATTTCTTTTGGGCAGCCAATGATCTAGATTCTTTTAATTACAAGTTTCACAAAGGCTTCCTCACTAAAGGTGTCTACTTTTTTGTTCCCTTGTGTCTTATAGACAAGCCTCCTTCCTTCCTTCCTTCCTTCCTTCCTTCCTTCCTTCCTTCCTTCCTTCCTTCCTTCCTTCCTTCCTCTTATTTCCCCTTCCTCCTCTGCTGAGTTCTTTGCCAAGGAAAGGTGAGCTTTTTTTTTTTTTTTTTTTTTTGAGTTGGGGTCTCACTCTGTCACCCAGACTGGAGTGAAGTGGCCGCTCCCGGCCACTGCAGCCTCGCCTGCTGGGCTCCGGCGATCCTTCCGCCTCAGCCTTCCAAGTAGCCGGAATTACAGGCGCACGCTACCACGCCCAGCTGATTTTTTGATTTATTGTAGAGATGAGGTCTCGCTGCCCAGGCGGGTCTCGAACCCGCGGGCTCAGGCAATCCACTCACCTCAGCCTCCCAAAGGCGCGGGATTACAGGCTGAGCCACCGAGCCCGGCTAAGGTGAGCTTTTTAATGACCTATTTATGGGCCACTTTACAAGGGCATTTATGTGGAGACTCTTGGGTGATATTGCAAGAAGAGAAAAAGTCTTCAGTGCCCATTTGGGTTTTGTTATTACTGTTGGGTTATTTTTAATTTGGGTGTAGGTGTGTAGCCATAATTGGCAAGAGGTATTTAGCTGGCAGAATTTTTACATCTGTTAATGCTGCCGCTTAACTAGCCAGTGCTCATTTGACTTGAAAGTGCATTGGTGCATGCTTTCTGATATTCATCCAGAGGCGGTCCTTTCTGTTGGGCCTACGGTAATGAAAGGACTTCACTGTACTCAATGCGATCATCCAGACTCAGAGGGTCATTGACAGTGATATATAGGATGGCTCCATGGCCTTTGCCACGGAGTGGGCTCAGTTGCTATTTAGACCCTCCCATATGAGGTCATTTTCCCACTGGGTATGTAGTATTTACATGAAAAATGAAGTAACTTTAATTTGATATTTGAGACTTCCTGGGAAGGGTTTTTAGCACATGGATGTATTGACATCGGAAATCATCAGCTCTACTCTGAGTGCTGCAGTGGTGTCCTGGAGGGGGACGGCTTAGTTCCTCTGTGTTTTTGGGCTGGGAACATCTGATGGCTTTATCAGTAATAATTGGAGACTTGACAGTGAATGTGTCGAGTTGAAACTAGAGAGCAGGTGATGAATGGTCAGATGGCCTTGTGAGGAGACTAAGCCAGATCCCCCCAGATACATGCAGGTATCCATTGAACCAACAACTGCTGATCAGATCACGTGCTGTATGTCGCCAAGGACTGTTTCAGGTGCTGGGGATATAATAGTGAAGAAAATAGCCCCTTTCCTGGTCTGTTCAGTAACACATCCCAAATCATGTCATCATCTCATATGTGGGGATGCGAGCCAGGTGCTAAAGCAGAGTAAGGTTCTAGAGCGCGGCAGGCACATACATGGTCTGAAGAAATGTCACTGGAAAGCTGTTTAATAGCTGATGAACATTGAAGTGAAAGTTTTTAGTGGTTTCAGTAATCTTGAACTAGTTTCCT
The DNA here is from genome assembly GCF_000164805.1 of Carlito syrichta. NCBI lineage: Eukaryota > Metazoa > Chordata > Mammalia > Primates > Tarsiidae > Carlito > Carlito syrichta. The sequence goes on from NW_007247368.1 coordinate 349,656, forward strand.
ACTGCTACATAACAAATTACCCCTGATAAAAATTACCCCAACAGGGGTGGTCATGTATTCTCTCTCACAGTTTCTGTGGGACAAGAATTCAGAAGTAGTTTGGCTGTGCAGTTCTGGCGTGGGGCTTTCCTGAGGCAGCAGTCAGATGGTAGGTGGGCTTGGAGTCAGTTTGAAGCCTTCTTCACTCATGAGTCTGGGCTAAGAAGACTCCAACGACTGGCAACTAGGACAACCAGGGCTCCGGAGGCTTCTCTTTTTCCCTAGTGTTCTCTCCAGTCTGGTGTCTTCAGGGTAGCCAGAACTTTTTATCAGTAGCTGAGAGCTTCAAAGACACATGTCCAGAAAAGGGAAGCCCAGCAGAGGCTGTGCTGCATTTTATGGTGTGCCTCAGAAGTCACCTAGTATCATTTCTGTTCCATTCTATTGGTCAAGACCATTATAAAGGTCTACCCAGGCTCAAGAGGGTGGAACAGAGAACTCTTCTGTCATGGAGGAATGCCATCGTCACATTGTAAGAATAGCATGTGAAATGAGATCTGTGTTGGGGTGGCCACCTCTGGAAAATAGAGTTTGTCACAAATATAAAAATTTTATGGATATGTGTTTAGGTCTCTTGGTTTAATTTTACTCAAGTGGCATGTGGTTCTCATCTGTAACATGAGGGTTTTGGCCTGCTTTGATACCCTAAATCTTCCTTCTGGCTTTGGCATTCTCTGATTCTACTGATACTACAGGTGTGGCAGGGACTGAGTGTTGAGTTGACAGTTGCCCAGCTTTTATAGGCATTTCTGGGCATATCACCAGAGGAGTCAGCTGCGGAAGGAAGGGGCTGCTGGACTCAAGTACTGGTCTCAGACACCGAAGGACCTGGCACTTTATTCCCCCTTTGTGTTGTGCTTCTATAACTAATCTTAACTGGGGAAAACAGACCAGGACCTGTTCATTGTCACAGTCCTCATGCACTGAGGAGGGTGGAAGGAATCAGGCAGGACCACATCAGACCTACTTTCCCGTTCTCATTCCCACACTCTGTGACTTTTGGGAGAGTCAGAAGGAAAGGAAGGGAGGAAAGAGAAGCTTTGGTATTATTCCTCTGTGACAGCTAAACAGCTGCCACATTTGACCCTAGAGGGGACTTCTCTTAGAAATGGATGGACTAGCCGGGATCGGTGGCTCAGCCTGAAATCCCAGTGCTTTGGGAGGCCGAGGTGAGTGGATTGACTGAGCCCGCGGGTTTGAGACCCACCTGGGCAACTTGGCGAGACCCCATCTCTACAATAAAATCAAAAAAATTAGCCGGGTGTGATAGTGTGCACCTGTTGTTCCAGCTACTTGGAAGGCTGAGGCGAAAGGATCGCCGGAGCCCAGCAGGTCAAGGCTGCGGTGGCCGGGAGTGGTGACAGAGTGAGACTCCAACTCAAAAAAAAAAAAAAAGAAGTATAACGCCCTGTAATTTATCTGGTATAAGTAGATAGAGAAGAATGTTTTCTGCACCAAGAGTCCAAGCAATTAATCCTCATTTGAAATCTCATTTATTTCTCCACTCTTCAAGGAAAAAAGAAACATAAACCTTACATTGATTTGAATTTGTGTTTCTGTCCCACCAAATGTGTATTGGAGTTTTGGGGAAAACTCTAGGACCAAAAGTAACATCCATCCAAGTATTACATTGCTTAGTTACTATTTGCTAGGTCCTCTGCAGATGACAAAAGATACGAAATAGCTCTTGCTGGAAAGGAATACACAGTGTGGTGGGATAAGCACAGCCATTTTAATCGTGAGTGCTTATTAATGCTAGGAGTAAACACAGCTTGTTGTACAGAGAAGGGAGAGAAAGTAAGGTAAACTCCATGTAGGGGTGGAATTTAAACTGGAACACCCCTCGAACAGGCCTTTGTGCTGTGCTGAGCACTGTGTTCACTGGAATCGATACTCAATAAATATTAGTGGAATTGATGTCTTTGAATAAGCAGAGGGAAGAAGGGACATTCTAGATCCAGTAAGAAAGAAAGACTTTGACAGAACCCAGAGCCTGGAATCAGAAGAGCACTGTAGGAATTCACTTCACTATGAGGTGGAGCAGGTGACTGGGGACCAGCTGCAGAAGCTCTTACCTAGCAGACTGACAATTTGGACCTGCTAGAGATTCTCACAGGTCTTCGAGTAAGAGGGCACATTAATATACAGAATGCCCAGAATTGGGATATTGGCAGGGACGGGTAGAGAGAGACACTGAGGCCCGAGAGGAGACTGGGGCATCACTGGTGTGGCGCACTGTGGCCCGGCAGCAGGCCTAGTCCCTACATGGGAGCTCCTGCCAAGAAACTCCGGAACGGTGGAGGGGGCGAGCCCAGGGACAGAGAGTTAGCCAGGCCTGTCCCTCGGGACAACCCTGCCTCAATTGGGAGAAGTGGGGCCGCTGGGAGCTGGAGAGGCACCTGCCTGTGAGAGTGCTGAGGAGCGGCTTCCTGTGGGCAGTGGGGAAGTTGTCAGTGGAACTTGAGTGCTCACACCTAATCCTGGGGCTGACTCTGATGGGGCGTGGTGAGGCAGGACCTTGGAGGTATCCCCAGGGTGTGCCCAAAGCCCTCGATGTGACTGAGGTGGCAGACTAGCGCCCTTCGGCCTGTCAGGTGGACAGGACATTTATGGAAGGGTTTTATGGAGATTCCAGGTATGTATCTTGTAAGAATTCAGTAGGTAAGGTGGAGGTGTTTGGATAAAAAGGGAGTGAGGGGAGGCAAGGAAGGGGAGGGACGTCCAGAAGAGGCCTTGCTTGGTCATGGTAATGAGGAGGGTAACAGCTTGCAGCTCAGGAGTATTCAGAAGGCGAAGGCATTCCTGGAGGGACCTACTCACTGCACTAGGTCACCCCAGGCATGTTCGGACTGCCACGGTGTGAGTTGACACACAGAAGCACTTAAGCCACCCACACTCATGCTATTACCATTGGCCTGGCTTTTGTTGTTAGATCTGGACTTGAATCCTGGCACTGTTGATGATTAGGTATGGGTTTGGGCAGGAAATATTTAATATAATATAAAATATTAAATATAATAAATATACTTAATATACCCAGGCTTCAGTTTCTTCATCTGCAGAATGGGCTCAGTGACACCTTTCTTGGAGACCGTGTCGTGATAGCTGGTGTACTTATATCACTGCCACCACTCTACACAGAAGTCCGCAGGCCTGGGAAACTCAAGAAAGCCTGAAGTAGCTCAGTCACTTCTCTGGATTCATGACCAAGCTGTTTCGAGGAGGATGTGGCCAATGGACTGTCAGTGTCCATGTGGAAATTTTCATGTCTTAAGACTATGGGGGGGCATTACTCTGAATAAAAAGCATAGGTTCAAGCCCAAGCGAGGGCAAAATGTAGGATCTAGAGAGATTTGAGAATCCTCCATAAAAATGTGGTAATTATTTTAGGTGATCCGATTTGCTGTCTTGAAATTCTTGATTAAACTATGAACTAGCTGTCCTGGAATAACACTGGTAAGTGCAAAGCATATTTAAAGTGGAGTCAGAGCCAGGCTCGGTGGCTCAGCCTGTAATCCCGCGCCTTTGGGAGGCCGAGGTGCGTGGATTGCCTGAGCCTGCGGGTTCGAGACCCGCCTGGGCAGCGAGACCTCATCTCTCAATAAATCAAAAAATCAGCTGGGCGTGGTAGCGCGTGCCTGTAGTTCCAGCTACTCAGAAGGCTGAGACGGAAGGATCACCAGAGCCCAGCAGGTCGAGGCTGCGGTGACCAGGAGCGGCCACTGCACTCCAGTCTGGGCGACCGAGTGAGACTCCAACTCAAAATAAATAAATAAATAAATAAATACAATAAAATAAAATAACTGCCTAAAGTTCTATGTGACTTAAAAAAAAAAAGTGGAGTCAGAACAGGAGCAGTACATACCGCAAACCTGGGGAATGCTGCTGTGTCTTGCTGCCCGTCTTCCAGGGGCCTCCTCCCAGGCAACTTTTTCTGTTGCTGTTCACTGAAAAAGCAAGGCTTTACTCAAGTTACCCTTCTGTGAATGTGTTAAATGTTTAAAACCAAAACCAATGGTAGCCTCAAAGCAGTATCAGGAGTAAACCTCCAGAAGGAAACGTGTGTTAGATATGGGTGCTGAGACTTCCAGCACACAGGGCCACTTGAATGAAGGATAGTAGGTTCTTGTCTAGGGGCCCGTCAGTAAGAGCTGGCATCATGTCATACAGACGTTGGCCAAGGCTTTGATTTCCTCTGCCTGGCAGCAGTGTCCCCTTTATCACACGACCCTTCCTTAACACAGGATCACATTTAGGACATGTCTTCACTGCTCCTCTGCTACTCTATGCCTTTGGCTGAGCCACAGATCTGTTCCTCTTACTTGCTACCTGTGTCTCTTTGCGCGGAGCTGTCGTTCGCCTACAGAGCTGTAGATCTGCCTCTGTTCAGTCCCCCGAGAACCAATACGTTATTAACATAAAACATTGTGCAGAAAACAAGGTAGAACAGAAGGAGCCATTTTCACAGTGGGAATCATTTTAATACCTACAGTGTTTTCCAAACAGTTATGTAAGAGGACTGAGTAGACGTCGCTTTACAGAAGTCATGGTGAGTTTCTGACTGTGATATACTAGTTAAAATTCACCAGAGGGAGTTAATTTGGAAAGCTCTTGGCCAGGGGTTAATGCCAGAGGTATCTTTTAGCCCCGTTCGTGGCTCAGCCCCATCTCTTCTGCTTTCCCCTGCGCAGACACGGGTCAGGTCCACACCTGAGATGACACTAGGATGGGCCGTGTGGGGAGTTCCCTGTGTGGACAAGGGGTGTATGCCCTCCGACGGGTTTACTCTCAGCCAGTACTAGCTAGTTGCATGTAGAATTTTGAGGAAACAATGTCTTGAAAGGCAAACACAGGTATCAGCCACGCCATCCCATCCCTGCTCTGGCCCTTGGCTCCATCCTGAGACCCCACCCACAGTCATGAGGCCTCGATTGTTTTCAGCTTGTCACCTGGGACCTCCCTCCCTGGTTCAAGGATCTGGTGACCTCTGTAAGGTGGAAACTGTAGTAGTCTCTGCCTCCTGAGTTATTGTGATGATTACATGAGTCAGCATATGTAGAGTCTGGCACACTATAGCGCTTGGTGTTAGTCTAACTCTTACTGTTGTTTGGGGTGGTGCTTCCTACCTGTTTCATATCATGGCACATGCACACACTGTGCTGTTTGTACTGATCGCTAGGGTTAATGTGAGGTTATGTGCGCTAGGCCCACCTACCTGCCTCCCTGAGAGAGGACAGGTGAGGATCAGTCCCTGCATAGGCCTGTGAGGCATTTACCATGCAGGCACTGGACGATGCTCTGACTGGGGTGGGCTGAAACAATGGTGTGAGTAATTTGGGGACACATTAATTTAATGCATTCTGACCCAATTATTTTTATTCCTGGTAAGTATCTCCTGTTTCAAAAATGGCTGTATCTAAACAGCCATGTCCAAATTTCCTTTATGAAGTAGAAGAGCAGACCTGAACCTTGTGTTCTTTCTGCTCTACCAAAAATGAGAAATGGAGCTTTCCAGAATCTATTAAAACCCAAGGTTAGTAATCCTGGGTTCATGTAACTTTTTTGAAGCCAGAAGTTAGCATTTCTCTACTGGTAACTTGTGGTTGGGTAACTTATGATGGTGATATGACATTTTAGCTCAGTCATTGAAAACGATCTTAATTTTTCTAAAAGTTGTAGCACAGTCATAAACTAAGTTGTAACACAAAGCAAAGAACAATCTCTCTGCCATAAATAAATAAGTATTTATATCTGGGTCTCACGTGGCTATGGGAAGACAGAAACAGAAAAAGACTTGTTTCTTGTTCCCCAGGGGCACACAGTCAAGTTGGTTGGGCATGGACAGCACCGGAGAAATAAGGGCCAACATCCAAGACCTCTAACTTGTGCATCTGAGAGTGGGCAGGCCACATACTGGGGAGTCCAGCCCCAGCAGCATTGGCTGGGCCAGAGTTACCATGCTTCCTTCTCCATCTACCTGGTATTCTAACATCTATACACTAGTGGGGAAAGAAAAGCCAGTCGTCATAGAAATAACTCATGAAGCCTTGAATTTTGGCAGTGGAAATACAGAATTTCAGTTCAACTACTAGAAGACTGTTAAGAAATACACTATGAACTTTCATTTGGAGGCTTACAGTACCTGTTTATTTATAAGTTGATAGTGTTAATCATTAAATTAAAGGCTTAAAAACTTCAAGGTCTTCGTTTGAAGAGAGATGAATTTATAAAGGGAAAGAAGACTACTGCCTCAGAAACCTATTTCACGTACTGACCTATTCAGTCATTGACTACTGTGTGAGTGGTTGTCTTTGTTTCGATTTTCAAGGCTACTCTACATTTCTGGTAAACCACAAGGTAAAGGCTGGTCCCTGAGAAGCAGATGTTTTGCTGGTTTTGAGGCCTTGTGGCTTTCCATAGAGAAGTAACAGCATAGGCCACATGAAGCTTTTACTTCCTTCTTTTTTTAAATGGGGCCAAGGGTGCTTTGCACTTGATGGCACTGTCTTTGATACACATTAACAGCTGTAGTAGGTCTGTGTTCACCACCAGATGTCAAATTCTTATTTCTGGAAGTAATTAGTTTGAGATGCCTGTGGGACATTCAAGTGAGTTCCCAGTGGACTTGGACCATACATTTAGCCTTAGAAATGTTAGTGAGACTTTCCGTAGATATTTAGAGTCAAGGGAACAGTAGAGATCATATTGGGAGGGAGTTTGGAGAGCAGAAAGCCTAGAACAAAGCTTTGGGCCAGTCCAACATTTAAAGGTGGAGTAGAAAATCAGACCAAGTGGTATGAGGGAAACTAGGAGAGTTTGGTGTCATGGAGTCAAGAGGTTAGCTCTATTACAAGAGTTCACAGTCCATTTCTGTGGCCCAGGCCCTTGTCATCTCCTGGCTTGTTTCACTTACACATCAGACACTTGGGGAGCACAAACTGCCTGGTGCGATACGGAGGCACTGGGTATAAGATATAATTCCTGCCTTTTTAGAGTTTATGGATTTGATGGGTGTATGAGGCCGTGTGCAAATACACAAACGAATGGGACGGAAAGTTCAGAAGATTTCATTTTAGAGTGGGAGGGGGTTTGAGGCTTGGGTTTGAGGTGAATCTGGGGGTGTCTTATCCAGACTCTGGAGTTCAGACAAAGGTCCTAGCGGGGGCCAGTTGGCATTGCTGGACATCTGGTTGGAAAAGCAGGCCGAGACAGGTTTCTGGAGAGCCTTGACTTCAGGGCTAAGGGGTGTAAACACCGTCTCGCAGAGGCTACAGTGCTCTTCCTAGGTAGGTCGGGGCTGGGGGCAAGGTAGTGTAGGACTCGGGAGGAAATCAGTCATTTTGAAAAATTCCTTGGTAGAAGTTTGTAAATGGCTGAATGGAGGAGATGGGTTGACAGGTTAGTTATTAGGAAAGAGAGAGAGGCCTGGCTGGGATGGGCAGGAAAGGGAGGCACTGAAAGACCTTTCTTAGGAGGAGGACTGAGGACTCAGTGATCCCTGCTGGGTCCAAGAGGGAAGTGCAGAGTCACAGATAGTGGTACCACAACAGAGGACAGTTACCACTGGAGACTCTTACCTGCATTTTGTGAGTGTGGCAGTGAAGTGAAGCCCATGGATTTGGGGGCTTGTTTTGAATTCCAATTTTGCCTCTAGGGAGTTGGGTAACCTTAATCCTATTACGTAACTATCTGTGCCTCAGCCTCCTTGTCTGTAAAATGGGATGGTTCTGAGGACTTTGAATTAATATATATGAGGTTCCTGGTATATAGCAGGTACTCAGTTAACTATTGGTTGAATGGATGATGTTCAGAGGATTGCATCATAATAAATGGAAGAGACAAGAGCTGAATCTGTTTGTCCAACTCTGATGTTCCAGAATCAGCCTTTCTCACATGCCGCCTTCACTGTGTGAACCTCCTAGAGTGAACCTGTTGTGTGTCACTTGGAATCACGCCTGGTTCAGATTGCACGGTCCTGGCGTTCCATGGTCTGACTCATGCCAGATCGCCCCCTCAGCTTTGTGTAGTAGGCTCTGTCTCCATAACCCACTTCC
>NW_007247368.1:357837-359158 GCF_000164805.1 Carlito syrichta
CCCCCCCCCCGCCACAGCCGTCCCTCCTTGCTGATCTCACTGCCTTGTGAAGGCATCTGAACTATCCTGGCCACTGCAGCGCTGCCCTCTCTTGGCGCCCTTGCTGCACTGGTGAGCTTCCCCTGCTTCTTTATGCCCGATAACCTCTCAGTGTTCTGTAATGACGTCACACATATTTATCCTACTTGCTCAGATGAATCACAGTTTAACCTTTGTCCTTTATTTAGATCCCTCCCAGTGTCAGGTGCTCAGTAAACACCTAAATACTTAAAGAAAGGATGAAGAAGCAGGAATTCTGATGACTGAGGTTTTAGTGTCCCAGCAGTTCTGGTCCTCTTCATCCCACACCTGGGCTGAGTCACCAGCCCCTTTAGTTGGCCTGCCCCTAACCTATGCGCAGGCCACACTGCCCCTGGAGCCATCCTCATCCCGCCTTCATGGAAAGCTCTGCTGGTCTTTGATGAGGACGAACTCCTCCTGCGGCCTGGAAGGCTCTCTGCAACCTGATCCTCGCCTGCCCCTTCAGCCTTATCTACTGGCACTCCTTTTTGCACACCCTGTCCTCCTTGCAGTTCCCAGAATGTTCCTTCCGTGTGCTTTTCCTTGGCTGACTTCTCTGGCGGGCTCAGGCTCTTCCTTGTCACTTCCTCTAAGACACCAGCAAGCAGAGTAAGTTGCTTCCTCCTCCTAGCTCCACCCACCACCCTTTGTTCCTCTGCTGCTTTTCTTGCAGGCCCAAAGACTGATCTGTTTACCTGTCTGCCTCCTTGGCCAGATTGGAGCTCCTTGAGGGCAGGGCTTGTCTTTCCTGGCCGCTTCCCCTGGATATGGTGTGTGCACACAGCCCAGGATGCCTCTTGATCAAATGAGCGATACTTTATTAAGTAACAGAAGACACTCTTCCTCAGATTAGAGAGCTTGCTTCTTTCTTGTGCCTTAACAGATTTTTCCCTCTATGAATTATTTTGAAAATGAACAGTGATGAGTCATATCTTAGCAAGGGTGAAACCCAAAACGCAAAGCCTCCAGGACTAGAGTAGGAGGTTGCAGATTGGTCTTGCAGGCTAAACCTGGCCCTTCACTGAATTTGCCCAGCCGATCTCAACCATGGGAGTGGGCGAGACCCTCTTCCCGGTGGGCAGGTGATTTGTTAGCTGGGAAGCTTCGGCGACTGGGCTGTGAACCGGTGCCCTGCAAAGTGCAGGATAATGCCAGGGCCGGGCAGGAGCCGCCGTCCACAGCCGCGGGCCGGAAGGGGCCATGGAGGTCGTCGGGGCCAGCCCCCCATTTCGCGGCCGGGGCGGGGCGGTGGGCGCCGGCC
>NW_007247368.1:359858-379167 GCF_000164805.1 Carlito syrichta
GGGCGGGCGGGCGCTGTTCGGGAGGAATGGGACGAAGTGAAAGTCTCGGGCCGGGCTCGGGGCGAGCCCGAGACTGCTGCGAACGTGGGGGGCGTCGGGAGGGGGGCAGGGGTGCTGATGATTCTTTATTTGGTGGCTTGGAGTGGCTTTTAATGACGGAGATGGCGGGGCAGGCCAGCTGGGCTTCGGCTCCCAGTGGGCTTCCGCGCTGTCGGTGCCTTGCTGGCGAATTCCTTGGATTAAGGAAAGGGGCCTTTTAACCCTGCAGGGGCCCTTCTGGAGAAGAGTCTCCGCGTCCGGGTCTGTTCCCCTTTCTGCTCCACACTTCTAGGAAGCTTGGCTCTCGGGTGGGAAAGCAGTTGTGCTGTTTTATTAAAACATGGAGCTGATTTGTTTATACCTTCGAGCGCCAGGCTGTGTCTGGTGGCAGAGGGGACAGCTTGCTTCTCAGCTTCCGGCACAGGGTATCCTTCTCGTCGTGCTGCCCTGGCTGGGCGGTGGGATCGCGGTCCTGATGGAGGCTGTCGGGCCTGCCCGGCCGGTGGGTCTCAGCTGTGCTGCCCAGATTCCCTCCTAGCCCAGCCTGTGTTCCGCAGCCGAGACTTTTTTGGTCGTTGTTATTCTGCTGATTGTAGATGTCTTTGCTTTGCTGACATCCTGTTTTGGTTTTGGTTTTACATCCCATTTGTTGTTTCTTTTTATCGCAGAAACGCTTCGTTAAGGGACTCAGGCAGTACGGCAAGAACTTCTTCAGAATCAAAAAGGAGCTGCTTCCCAATAAGGAAACAGTGAGTATAGTCGGACTTTATGTAACTTGATTTTTTCCTCTTTGCTCCTGCTGCTTCTCCACGTTTGATCTTATGAAATGGTTTCCTTTAACCCTCTGCTATGCTCAGACTCAGGCTGGCCTCTGCAGTTCTGTTTTACTTCCTTGGCTTTTCCTTTTAGCTAATGATTTTAGATAGTCAAGTGACAGGTATGCTTGTCCCCTTGAAGAGCAGGGACTTCCGTTGTAAGAACAGAAAGGTGGGGAGGGGTTGTTGGAGAGTTAAGATCTAATGTTAAACATTATTTATCACTAATTTGGGTTCAGTAATTGGTAAAAGTCATTAGTGAAACCAGACAATAGAATTAAGAGGTTTATGACTCACTGTAATACTTTTTTATCCTTTATTTGATGTTGCTGTGTTTGGAAGAGTAGTTTTATCTCTTTACTATTCCAGCCCTAAAAGTTTGCACTTTCACTGGACAGATACACAAGGTTTTGCATAAATTGCTTAAATGGAGCTTTTAAAAAATTCCTTTGGTATTTCACAAAGCTGGAGGTCAGATCTGACGAATACTCGTGATGAGCCTGAGGTAGGAAGGTGTGCTGAGGAAACTTGAGAGTGTGACTACAGGAAGAGCTGCAGGAAGGGATTCCTTCTCCTTGACCTGTCACTGCCTGCCCCCCTGATCTTCTTACAGGTGGTGTGGTGGGGGTGAGCCTTCCTTCTGGCGAGGCCAAGGAATGGAGGGACTGCGGTAGGACTTACACTCCCGTGTCTGAGGCCGAAGCAGGACCCAGCAACCGGAAACACTCTTCAGGCCTCTGGGAGGGGTGGTCCCCATTTTAGCTACCTAGACACTGAGCTGCTTTTTTAGGGAATGGAGGTGGGAGATGGGTGAAAAATACTCATTGTGAAAGGAAACAGGTTGGTTTGTTTTGCTTAGTTTTCTGATTGGGTGTTGTTTACTGATTTTTTTTTCTCTTACTTTTAACTGACTTAAAAATGAACTGTTTTTCTGGACGCTTTTAGTATATAGTAGTACCTTAGGACAGTGATAGATGAAGGACAGTGATAACTCCTAAATGGGAAGGAAAGATCCTACGATTTTGAGTGTAGCCTTGTATAAATTGGTGATTTGAATCAATTAGTGGTGATTATATTAAACTTTAAATATGTGTCATATATCTAATGTGCTGGGATAGTCATAATGAGAATGGTAAAAATAAAAGAAAGAGAAAACTGTTTATAAATATTAAACTAATATGTATTTTGGAGCCAATCTGTCCATACAAACAACTTACCTCTTGCTGTTTCCAGAACAAGCTGGAAAGGAATATTTAAATGGGGATTTCAGTTATTTCAAGTTTGGTGTGTACTTTTGAAAATTAAAATGCCTTTCCTTGAATGTAGCATCTTGGTTTGGCTGAGTGAAAAAAGTGAGTGGTCATTGAGTAGATTTGTCCTAAAGATGTGTCACCCAGATTGTAACCTCTCAACCCAAGTCTTATCTATCTCTGTTGTGCTGGAAGTTGCAAACCATGAAGAATTTGATACAAGAAATCTCTTACAATTATTTTATCTTTATGTTTAAAAAATAAATTTAGAATAGAAAGCTTAAGCTTACATCTAAAATCTACTGCCTGTATTTGGAAATGTATTTTCTGTCCCTAGTGGAAACAGATGTAAATAACTTTGGTAAGGTTCTTCCAGTCTGTTTTTCTTCTTGTTCTATTTTGTTTTGTTTTGTTTAGTCAGGGTCTTATTCTGTCACCCAGGCTGGAGTACAGTAGTGCAGTGGCACAATCACAGATCATCACAGCCTCAGACTCCTGGTCCCAAGCTATTCTCCTAATTCAGCCTCCCAAGAAGTTGGGACTACAGGTGCATGTCACCACACCCAGCTAATTTTTTGATTTTTTTTGTAGAGTCAAGGTCTCACCATGTTGCCCAGGAGGGTCTTGAGCTCCCATTTCAGCCTCTCAAAGTGCTAGGATTACCAGCATGAGCCACCACTCCCAGCTTCTTGATCTTGATTGTTCTTCTTACTGATGATGTGTGACTCAATAAGTAAATAGCCTTTTTTCTCCCATGGAGACATTCTCATTACACCAGCCTTGTGTGCTGCTTCTCTGGTTGTCTTTTCCAGGTGCCTCTTTTCTGTCTCTCCTGTTGCTGTTTCTCAGCCTGGTGGCTCCTCTCCTGCCTTGTCTGGCACCCAGCAGTCTTCCTTTTTCCAGGCTCTTCATTAGGGCGCCATCGTTGGAACTAATGGGAGAGTTGTTTGCCGCAATGGAGGATTTATTGGGGCTGACATTTGCTGAACATTCATGGTGTCCTGCTGTCTTTTACATTGCACTGGAGGAGTTTGGTAGTAGGGTAAATCTGTTAAGTAGTCTAATGAGCTGGGAGAGGCACTCATCTTGCGTTTCCTTTAGTTATTTCCTTTAGTTATCAGCATAGCCAAGCTAATCATTCACAGCCCGCAGGGAGGGGAGAGCAAAGGTTATTTTTCACTTTTTGCCACAGAAGATGAGAAAATGTGCAGATACCAACGTTCTTGGTTCAAAGCTTTCTGGGTAGAATTTTTCTTGTGGCCATGCCCTTTTTTATAGCTCATTCCTCTTATCTAAATCCTTTTCATTTTCTCTTTCTCTCTCTCTCTCTCTCTTTAAACAAATTGGCGTCTTGCTGTGTTGCTTAGACTAATCTCAAACTTCTGGGCTCATGTGATCCTCCTGCCTTGGCCTCCCAAGCAGTTGGAATTTCAGGTGTTCGCCACCACCCCCAGCTCACATTCTCTTATGTCTCCCAGATTCGTTAACTCATTTATTTGCTATTATCAAGTGACTTGAAACATCAGAAGGGTGTCAGCATCCAAAAGAACATGCCTGATGGGCACAGGCACGAGGGTCAGCAGACCTGTGTTCTATTCTCGGCCTTACCAGTAACTGTAGTACTTGATCGCTTACAACTGTGTAGTCTACTTGGAGCTGTTTGTTGGGAAGTTCGAGTCAAATCCTTGGAAATTATTTTCTCTAAAATGGCGTTTCTTTTCATGAGAATTGTCCGAGTCTTCATAAAATCCTTGCATCTCTAGCTGTCAGGGTATAAGCTTCTGGCCCCCTCTGCTGCTTACTTGCCCTGGGGCCTCAGGCAGATTATTCAGACCCCTCTGTCCTCTGTCCTTTAGCCCTGTGCACTCAGAAACATCTTGAGATCATCTGTCGGCAACTTGACTGCACTTGTCTTACGCAATAGTAAAAAACGGATCATTTCATATTACATAGTATAGTGTTGGAACCAGTTATTTAAACTGTAGTGGTATTTGACTTATAATGGAATTTTGGAAATTGGGCAACTTGTTTATGACCAAAAAAAATCAAAATTTTATATTTTATGCTTTTCTAGCATGGGGTAACATGTGTAACAGTCACCGACGTGCATTGCAAGTTCATTGATACATGTTGTGCAATAGTAATTTGTTGGAGGTCTTCCACCTCGTGTTTTTCTGTTCAAGCAGATAATGCAGTCTCATTTTCTTCATCCCACATTAGTAGTATGTAATTTATTGTCCAGTCGTTGTTCAAAGTCGATGCAGAAGGACACACTCATGATTCCTGAAAACCACTTCTCAACTGATCGGTCATATCTCAGCATATGTTCCATCTCTTTATTTGCTTTTTGGTGCAGCTTGAATGGAAAACTTCAAAGAACCATACATTTTTGGAAAATTTGTGCTAGCATAAATTTGTCATATGTAATCATCAGCAATCTCTTTATGTCCCTTGAGTGCAAAGGGTTAATTTCTCTGTTTGTAAAATGGGGTGATCATTCCTACCTCTTAGAATTGTTCTGAGAATTTAAATGAGATATAGTCTATAAAGAATGCAAAAAAATACTTGAAAATGATTATTCTTCTTACGTCCCCCAAATACTGCATAAAGCAGCAAAATGCTATCGAAAGTACAGAATTACTTGCTGCTTGTAAATATATTAAGCCTGTATAAAAAGAAGTTACCTGGTTTTCATTAGTCTGTCTTGCCAAAACCTCTTTTAATTAAAAATCTAGGGGTGCATGAAGGGCAGTTCCTGGTTTAAAGAGCTTCCTCTTGAAGTTTTGTTCAGGAGGCTTTCATTCTTAGCAGTTCATTCGGTGCAGTTTTGGTAGAGAAAGGTTCCTAGTGGGCATAGATATCAACAACTTTCCTAGCTCTGTTGGTCTCTTGTGTTTATTACACAGGACCTAAATCTGTCTTTTCTCTGAACACTGCTGCCCGCTGAAGTGGGACTAGTGGCTGTCATTGCGGAAAACCAACTGTTTATATAGATGTTTAGTTGAATAGGTATTATGTGTAACCTCATGGTACCCAGGAGGGTAACTGCAAGTCAGGTCTTATAGCATCATGGTTATACAAATGCCCTGTAGTTTATTATCCTTTTCCCCATTCTCTCTTTCTGTATAACCATTGACCTCCCCTCGATATGCTTATAAAGTATATCATTAATTGGTAAATTACGGTGAGGAATCTGGGCAGAGCCCCCCAGATTCACCTTTCCTGAATTCCTCATCTCGCTCAAGCTACTGTTTGACCTAACCACATCAGCCTTAGGTGTTCATACATTTGGGGAAATCACAGAGTGTCCTGCCACTGAGCTTCAGGGAGGACGGTGGCGAGCCAGACCTCTTGATTCTGCTTTGAGCACTGCCACTGTGTTGTTGGGTAGATGAATCATATGACCTTTTGCCTGACAAAATAAGAGGCCTCACAGAGAACCTTCATTCCCTGAAGGGTGACCCATGTTATGGGCCACACAGAGTCATGGAGGATCCAAAAATAAGTTTCATCTGATTTTTATATACAGTGCAACTTTCTTTAATGTTATAAAATGGTTATTCAGGTGGTGGTGACGTATCTCTTTTCTGAGACCATGTCTATGTTATTTGAACTGAAGACTTTCCATGTCTGACACCTGGATGATAGTCCCTTGCGTCCTGGCCTTTGTTAATAGCCGTGCCTCCTGTTACTCAGAGATTCAGCTAGCATCGCATCGCAGACTTGGGGGGCACTTCCTCCGTGGTCTGGCATTGCTGTTCTTGTCTCCGATGCCACTGAGTTTAGCAAGAAAATGATTCTGCCCCAACTTGGTAGAAGAAGAGGCGCCCCTAAAGTGTTGGCCTCTGGAGGAAGATGGAAAGTGAGAAGGCACATGCTTTGGCTTTCTCATCACCTGAGTCTTATTTCCGAGCACATGGCCCCATAGAGATTAAGCTCATGTTATTTGTAAGCCCAGTTGGGGGTGCATTAATACTTACTGCACTAGAAACTCATTTTCACTCACTTCCTATTTTCAGAACTCAATATTCTATATAGTTTTTTTTTTTCCAAGTAGGGCCCTGTAATGGGTGGGATGTCGATGAAGAGAAGCAGGTGCTGTTTCTGCCCTACAGGGAACCGGCATGACATTTACATGCCTGCGATGTTTGGTTGTATATGCTGAGGGCCCTGGTGAGCAGAGGTCCAGGCCCCACAAAGTGAGCACAGAAACTGGGGGCTCCTGGAAGGCTAATTGGAGGGCGTGGTGTTTGAACTGGACCTTGAAGGAAGGATTCATTTTTAACAGGCCAGGGTTGGGAGGATGGGGAAAAGCAACTTTATAACCATAGGAAATATCATGAACAAAGGCACAGAGACAGGAAATTGTAAAACATGCCTCACAAATACTGAGAGTGACCAGAGAGGAGGTTGTATACGTGGGTGCAGTAGGACGTAGGCCCAATTATAGCTTGGAGGTAGGCTTTGAGGACCCTTGAACTCCCTCCAAAGAGTGTGTCTGGGTGAGTGCGGGGAAGGGACCATGGAAGACCTTAAGACATGGAGTGAGAGCATCTAAGCCCTGCTACTGAAGTATGCAAAACAGGGCCAGAGACGAGGCACTTAAAATCATTCAGTCTTATGGGAAGATTGAAGATGGGGAGTTGAAAGTTGACTTGTGGGAATGGAAGCTTGGCTTTTATCTTGATTTTCTCTGTTGGAAATGTGTCGCTGCGTGTTTGAATGGGACCAAAAGCCAGTTTTAACTTTTTTTCCTTAAACTTTGAGTGATAGAATGAAAAGTATTGGGGATTTAAATTTTTAATTTGAGAAATAGCATGAAAATCAGCCCCCTTTCTCAGCTACATTTCTCGAAATGAATTCTATTAAATATGTACATAACTACTGGCTATTAATTGTACTTTTCTTCAGGCAACGTATCATTTGCATAGAGCATATTCCCCTAGCAAAGAATAAATACTGTTGAGAAAGGACTTTAAGACCTGTAATCAAGATTCTGTTAATATTAAGCGGTTAAAAATGACACTAGCGTTCAATATGAGTTTCCAGCATGAAGTTGTATTGAACCTCAGATTATAACTTTAGATAAACAATTTTCCTAGGTTCATTAATGCTTAATGTAATGTTACATAACAAAGTACGGGTTTTCTAAATAGGTTGCTACCACCAAGAACATGCAAATGTGTCACAGCACATTAGAAGGTCTTTGGTTTTAAACCTGGTCCCTCTGCTACAAATACTTTCTGTCCTCACTGCTCAGTGTGCTCCTCAGCCCAACATTGTCACCGTCACCTGGGAGCCCGTGGACATTTCCAACTCTCGGACGCCTGTTCATATTTCTCGAACCAGAATCTGCATTTTAACAAGTTCCCAGGTGATTTGAAAGTATAATAAGGTTTAGGAGCACTGCTATTTACAGTAATGCAGACTGGTAGAATCCTAAGCCTATATGATACATTCATTCTTAAAATAATATTGTCTTCATTCTGTTGAAGTTGTAAATTGTTTCACTATTAGGGCTTGGTTTTGTTTTTCAAATTATTATCAAGTATGTCAGACATGCAAAAAAAGTATCTGGGCTTATTTTCACTGTTAGTAACAGAATCTCCTCATGTAGCTTCTCCCACCTCCCACCTCCATTGTTTCCTAGAAACACGATTGTGACTCCTGGCTTATTTTTTATAAAAACTCTTGTCCTTCCCTTGACCTTGTGGCAGACAGTCGTAGTGTGTGAGTTAGGCTATACTAGTCCCTGGTTCAGTTTCTAGTAAGGCTTTTTATTTGGGATGATGGTCTTCCCTTATCAATATGAAGTTTATACATTGTTTAATACCACAGCATTTCCAGGGGTTGCTTTCTTTTACTGACATTTCTTACATGTGAAAAAGAAATGTAAGTACTTTGAGGGAGTGTCAAGGTGGGTAGAAAGACATTTATGTGCCATATTGTTTTTCCTAATGACTTGTCCTTGCATAGATACAGTTGGAATTTTCCATTTGAGACAAAAGTGATTGCCAGTAGAAACAGGCACTGCATCTTGGCAACAAGTACTGTGATCCTATAGCTGTTCCTGTGCCGAGGGTTTGTTCCCATCAGATGGAGCAGAAGCTCAGCTGTATGGATATTTGATTGGGCCGTGGCCCAGTTTGAACTAGAGTAATCTAAGAGAGGTTGGCTGATTCCCTTGTGTAAGTGAAGCCTTTAAGAAACTTGCATGTAAGAAATGTTTGGTGATGATGTTGGAAAGAAAAGGAGGTGTTAGAAAATTAGATGACTCTTGGATAGTTGCTGTTCTCAGTATAAACATCTCAGGCCTGTCCTTGGCCTTATCCTCCATGTGGAGCTTGGGGGAACGGTGTGACAATGCTTTAATGATATGAAATGTGCTGCTTATAGAAACTGCACTTTTAGCCGGGCGTGGTAGCGTGCATCTGTAGTTCCTGCTACTTAGAATGCTGAGGCAGAAGCCCAGCAGGTCAAGGCTGTGGTGGCCGTGAGTATGCCACTGCACCAGCCTGGGCAAAAGAGTGAGACTCCAACTCAAAAAAAAAAAAGAAACTGCATTCAAATAAAGAATAACCTGGACTTTTGAAGTGTGATTGAACAAAATGCTTTTTACAAGGATCAGCTATTTATTTGCTAATCCATATTTCTTATGATTTGTCTGCATTCCAGTTACCTGGATGACTTTCTAGATAGAGACATTTATGACTTTTAAGCCTAAATAGACCTCACCGTTTTATTAGCTTAGTAAAAGAAATGGAAGGTTTGAATCGGTCTTCTAGAAAGACTTCAAGTTATGGCTACAGTGGTTGTATTCACTCAGGCTATCCATTTGGAGCTTACATCTTATATCATAGGTAGACTTTTTTTAGCCTCATAAGATCTGTGAACCCATCCTGCCACTGAAAAACCTAGTTTGCTGATGTTTTAAAAATGCATCTATCTAGTCTGTTAGAAAACTAACACTATAATGATAAGTTTTAAAATGTATCTGAAATTTTAATCCTTGAATAATTGGTTCATTTTAATATTATTTGAAGCTATGCCCTTGAGTAATACTTAGGAAGATAGAGTAAAAATGGGTAGTATTGTCTTGAAAAGTAAAACAAAGCATTAGCCTCAGTCTTACTCACAGTTGCTCACCATGAGAAAGACATCCCCCATCTATAAATTTTTGTTGTTGTAATTTGAAAACCATTGTATTTGTTATGTAAATAGGAAAAGCAAACAGAAGAAACCTTTCTTGGGATACCAGAATTCCTTTAAGCTAAGTTTTCTTTTTGAGATGTTTAATTTCTCAAGTAAGTTTCAATATTAATGGACCTTGTTATTTTTTTCCCATTTTGGAAATACTCAAATTGTTCTGCTCAAGTGTCTCAAATTCTTCTTCTGAATCTTTTCAATTGTGGCATCATGATTCCCAGGGTTTGACCCTTGAGATGTCTAAATCAGTACAGTTGGTAAAGCTGGGAGTTTTGAAAGAGCTGTTTTGGGAGCTTTTGGCAACCCAGGGCTCATGCTGTCTCAGATGGGATGTCTGAGGTGAATACAAGAGTGCTTTACCTTCATGGAACTCACGGTTCAGCAAAGAGGCCAACTGGGTGTGGGTTCTTCTCTTGCAGGTGCCTGAGTGCCCTCATACGTGAAGGCTGGGCCACTCGCTGGGAGAGCCCTGTGCCCCCTGTGCCTGAGTGGCCTCATTTGTGAAGGCCTGGCTGGGCTGCACACCCAGAGAGCCCCATGCCCCCTGCCCTCCCCAGGCTGGGTACTGTTGCACAAGGGTCTGGTTCCTCTCTGCAGAATTGTTTTGTCGTGCCCTTTCAGAATTAATATTTACTTTAATCTTGGATTTTTGACTCTGATTCCTCTTTTTCATGCATTTCTTCTATTCTGTGTACATGTGCATGTATGCACATGTGCATTTACATAGAATGTAAGGCGTTTGGGGCTGGGATCTCATTTTAATACCTCTTTATGTTACTTTTAAGGTGCCCTTTAATGGGTTTTTACTTAATATTTGCTAAAAATGAAATGTGTATGTGGTTGCACATATGTGAATAATGGATTGGACATACATTGTAGCCATAGATATATGATTATTGGTCCTCAAAGATGAAAACTCCTCATCATTTTTAAAGAAACAGTTTCCTCCTCTTTCACTCTTTGGTGTCGGTTTGCATGATCAGCTTTGATGCTGTTTTTAAGGCTAGTTGAAACTTTCGACTTCATGTAATGGACAGAAAATCCTTGTGAACCCCAGTGTCCCAAGACAATAAAGACTAGGACTTGGAGTTCACTATGCCACACTGGTCCTTCCTGTGCTGTTTATCGTGGGCAATAAATCAATTCTGCTGTTTGCACAGCGGTTCTGTGTTCCAGATTATTTATAAGATTGAAATCCATTGTTTATTTTTCTCAGCAGGTTTATTGAGCCAGTCAAGAATAAAATATTGTCTTAAGCAGTAGAGTAAGCCATTAGCCAATTGCAGCTTGGCTTCAAAACAGTCACTAAAGAGTGTACTCACACATGCACACACACGTGTGTATGTGTGTGCTGGAAGTGAGAGCCAAGGGTGGAGGAGGAGGTTCCGTGTTGCCAGGTCTCTGCAGCTTACAGCTTCCTATGACTGTTTATGGATTTTTTTTCTTTTAGTCTGTTAGTGAGTCACCATCATCTGCCATTTTATTATCTTGAAGACAGTCTGGAACTTTTTAATCCCGATCTACTGTGTGAGTGAAACACCACTGGGGGTATCAGAACAATACTAAGATCGAGATTTCCTTCGGTGATCAGCTCTAGGTGTATTTGTAACTTCTGTCATCTCTTTGGTCCCATGTGCAGGCATTGGATTTTTTTGGGGGGGCAAGAAATAGTGATTTTCATGTGTTTGATTATTTTAGAAGGCTGGAACAGCGTCTTTCCAGCACCTTTGGGACTTGGTGATTATTGACTTAGGCAGTGGCTTCTAGAATCATAGCTTGATTCTCCTTCCCACAAATGCTCTGTTTTGGAAATGTGCTAATGAGGTACATTGAATCAGCCCAGAGGCTTGTGGTCTAAAGTTGTCAGGGGAGGTATTTGAGTCTTGGAGAGGGAATCTGGAATATGTGGAGCAATAAGAAGAGTAATTAAATTCTAAAGGACATAGGCCCCATGAATCAATGTGTATGGCTGGTTTCACAAAGCAAAACAGAGAGCCGGTGACCTGGGTGCAAACTCTGCAGAAATTTATTTAAAAGTTTTGATGTTGTTTGGGATAATACAGGGTGTAGAAAAAACAACATCAAAACTTTTAAATAAATTTCTAAAAGCCAAAACATTTTAATATACTTTCATTAGTGGCTTGAAACAACAAATATTATATATCATCACTTTGTAGATCAGGAGTTTTTAGTCAGGATTCCGTCGTCCTCTTGTTTTGTTTTTTTTTGAGTTGGAGTCTCACTCTGTTGCCCAAACTGGAGTGTAGTGGTCGCTCCCGGCCACCGCAGCCTCGACCTGCTGGGCTCAGGCGATCCTTCCGCCTCAGCCTTCTAAGTAGCCAGAATTACAGGCATGCGCTACCACGCCCGGCTGATTTTTTGATTTATTGTAGAGATGAGGTCTCGCTGCTCAGGTAGGTCTCAAACCCGCGGACTCAGGCAATCTACTCACCTCAGCCTCCCAAAGGCGTGGGATTACTGGCTGAGTCAATGAGCCCGGCTGACCTCTTGTTTTTATGGTGAGTATTCAGAAGTCACTCAGCTACTGACTTCTGGTAGTGTCCGCTAGCAGAGGGGTTAGCCTGAGAGGTCCAAAATGGCTTCCCCCTCGTGTCTGTCATCCCAGTGGGACTGGATGGGAAGCTGTGCTCATCTGATGCTGTTGACCAGAATACCTCACTCTGTCCTGTGGGTCTCCATTTGCTTATCAAAACTTGAAGCCCCAGCTGGATGTGACACTTGCTTATATAGTCCCAGTTACCTGGGAGGCTGACGCAGAAGCATCCCTTGAGTTCAGCAAGACCCCAGCCCTTTAAAGAAAAAAAAAAAAGGCAGGGCGCGGTGGCTCATGCCTATAATCGCAGCACTTTGGGAGTCCACGATAAGAGGTATGCCTGAGCCCACGAGTTCAAGACCAGCCTGAGCAACTTGGCAAGACTTCATCTCTACAATAAATCAAAAAATTAGCTGGGTATGGTGACGCGTGCCTGTTGTATTCCAGCTACTCGAAGGACTGATACAGAAGGATCACCTGAGCCCAGCAGATCGAGGCTGCTATGGCTGCGAGCATGCTACTGCACTCCAGCCTGGGCAACAGAAGAAGACTCCAATTCAGAAAAAAAAAAGAAGGAAAAATAAGCACCTGAAGCTCTTTATTTCTTTTTTCTTTTTTGTTTTTTTTTTTTTTTGAGTTGGAGTCTCACTCTGTCACCCAGACTCAGTGCAGTGGCCGCTCCCAGCCACCGCAGCCTCGACTGCTGGGCTCTGGCTATCCTTCCGCTTCAGCCTTCCAAGTAGCTGGAACTACAGGCGTGCGCTACCATGCCCAGCTAATTTTTTGATTTATTGTAGAGATGAGGTCTCGCCAAGTTGCCCAGGCGGGTCTCGAACCCGTGGGCTCAGGCAATCCGCTCACCTCGGCCTCCCAAAGCTCGGGATTACAGGCTGAGCCACCGAGCCCAGCCTTTATTTCTTTTGACCATGTGAATCTATCAGGTGACTCAGGAGAAAATCCACGTACCACTTTGTACATATTACATTCACCAGATGATTAGGCAGAGTAATACAGTTCAAGGAGGTAATGCTTCTTTATGTAGCCATTTGCATTTATATTAAATTGTGCAGGCTTACAAATAGATGGCTCTTTTGTTTGCTTTTGTTTTGTCTAAGAGGCAGGGTTTTGCTTTGTTGCTCATGCTTGTCTTGAACTCCTGACCTCAAGCAGTCCTCCTGCCTCAGCCTCCCAAAGTATGGGATTACAGGCGTGAGCCATGCACCTGGCAAGATTACAAATAGAAATTCCCATTTGTCCAATATATCTGTATTAGACTCAAACAAAAATTTTATACAATACTCTATCATAGTTACTATTTTCCCAAATGCTAATTCCCAGGCATGTCTATAAATATGTTTAATAAATTCTTTTCTAGAAATTAGAGAGATAGGCTATTTAACTGGATAGTGTGAATGTAAAAAGTTTCTAATTTATTTTCATTACCAGTCGATCACCACGTACCTACTGAGTTTACTGAACATGGCAAGAAAGCAGACATGGTTTGATCTCCTGGGGATCTTTCTGACTATTAGGTTGCCACAGTGTGAGTTGAAGTGAAACCAAGCTGAACTGTGTGGTGGGAACATTAAGTGGGCCTGGGAGTTCAAGAAGCTGAGGATGAGAGCTTGGGGAACCGTGCGCATCCTGGAAGATGTACTCTTCAGGCTTGAAGCTTTTTGAATGATGGGTATTTTAAGTGTTAAAACTGGGCCAGGTGTGGTGGCTCACGCCTTGTAATCCCAGCACTTCCAGAGGCTGAGGCAAGAGGATTGCTTGAGCCCAGGACTTTGAGATCAGCCTAGGGAATGCAGTGAGACCTCATCTCTACCAGAAAAAATGTAAAAAACTAGCCAGACATGGTGTTGTGTTCCTGTAGTCTCAGCTACTCGAGAGCCTGGGGTAGAAGGATCACCTGAGCCCAGGAGTTGGAGGCCGTGGTGAGCCATGATCATGCCATTGCACTCCAGCCTGGGTGACAGAGTGAGACCCCGCCCCCACCCCAACTGAAAAAAAAATTAAAGCTTGTTTGAAGCCCTTGCCCAAACCGTCCCGTCCATTGAAGTGTTTGCCACTGCCCGAATCCTCTCCTGCCTTCCTGCAGAATGGCTGCCCCACTCTGCTTCTCCCAAAGACCCGATGACATTGACTCATTAAGTGCTGCTGTTGTGGTGTTGGACAGTTCTGTTGTTTGGAATGTCTTCCTTTTAGTAAACTGTAGTCAGTGTCGCTTGCCTTCCATACCTTGTCCTGGTCGTGTCCCTTGGAGGCACAGAGAATGGCCGCCGTAACCTTCCCCCAGGAGGCTCTTCACCATGGGTCAGGGCAGTTGGCACATTCCCCGCCCTATCTCCAGGCTGCCCACGTATGCCCCGTGTCCTGCAGCGTCTGTGTTAGGGGAGCTCCTTTGGACCTTTGTTGTCTGGCCCTCTACACTTGGATACCCATGAAGAGGGAAAAGTGGCAGAGAAGGCCCCAGGTGTGCCCTTCTTCCTCCACCCAGCAGGCAGGCCAGTGTGTTAATCCAGTGCCCTGAGCATCAGGGCACATTTCCTAAAGGAGCATAAAGGCCACAGGTTAGGATGAGCACGTCTCGAACTGACCCCTTCTAACCCAGCCCTCCTTTCCCACAATGAGAAAGTGTTTGTGTCAGGATGTAGTGAAAATGTTGCCTGATACAGCCGTGTGTATCCAGACTAGCTGTGAGTTAGGCAGTGTTGACACTCACAGTGAACCCAAGCAGGGATTTCCAGGGCAAAGCACCACATAAACATAGCAAAAACAGTAAGCTCGTTCCTCCTGGGAGGGCCTATTAGCTTTCATCATGACCCCAGGTCGTCCCCATGACCTTGTCCCTGCTGATAACCTTGGAACCAATTGATTTCTCAGCCAGGTCCACATGTTTTGGTAAGTGGTGGCTAAAGGTTAAGAAAGCAACCCATAAGCAGACATACAGGGTCTGACAATTAAGTTGACACACTCATCCTAGAAAAAGCGCTCTATACCTCATTGCTGAATGCCACTCTGGTCACCTTCAAAGTACTCTCCTTGGGAAGCTATGCACTGATTCCAGTGCCTAGTCTACCCATCAAAGCAGTTTTGGAACTCTTTTTTCTGTAATGGCCACCAAAGCTGTTGTTATATTACCCTTGGTGTCCTGGATGGCATCAAAATGTCTTCCTTTCAGTATTTCCTTTGTCTTCGGGTAAAGAGAAAAGTCACTGGGGGCCAGATCAGGTGAGTAGAGAGGGTATTACAATGCAGTTATTTGTTTACTGGCTAAAAATTCCCTCACAGACAGTGCTGTGTGGGCTGGTGCATTGTCGTGATGCAAGAGCTCCTTTGGGACCATTTTTGCACACACTTTCCTCATGCCAAGACTTTCAGTTAAGATTTTCCTGTTTCTCTATTGATGTTTATTTGGTCTGTGCTTCTCACAGTCAGCCAATGATTTCGATGTACAACTTGATGAATTTTTGCAATGTTTTCATCAGTTCTGCTCATTCCTGGCTTTCCTGACCTCTCTTAATTAGTGATGCTCTCTCTCCCCTTAGAAAAACGTTTAATTCATTTGTACACTGCCGTTTTCTTCATGGCATTATCCCTGTAATGGACTAACATGTCCCGGATTTCACTTCCATTCTTGCCAAGTTTAACAAGAAATTTAATGTTTATTCATTGCTCTAATTCAAGCTCTGACATTCTCATGACTCCACACAAAAATATGCAACAATAATGAGTACCACTCAGCAAGGCACCGCCATACGTTTCACGAACACAGCTGTGAGACACTGATATTCCAAGGTTATGAAACCTTCCCAAGTTGTTCATACAATGCTGCCAACATAAGCATACACTGCAAGTTTGTGAACTTAATTGTCAGAGTTCATATTCCTTCTTCATCCATTGCTGCTTTTGTTTCATGTCAGCTGTTGAAAGCAAAGCTTGAGTGACAGAGTTCTCTCTGTCCCTCATGAACTAAAGCCCTGTTTAGGAACTGGCCGAGGAGCCCTGCATTCTAAAGTAAAATCATTGCTCTGATGCTGTCAGTGATGCTCACTTTTAGATGGGATCTTCCACCTTCTCTGAGCCACATTCCTGTCTCGATTCCTCTGCTCCATTCACTGCTGTTCACCAAAGCTGTCCTGAAAGTGCGGGCAGGTCGACTTTCCTCTCGGCTCTCACCTGGGTGTCACGACAGGGATTCCCATCGGAGCGGGTAGTCGAGCATTTTGCTGCCCACTGTGGCGGATGACAAGAGCAGGGTCAGATGTAGCCCTCGGCTTCACAGCACTCACCCCTGACGAGTGGTTGGCCATCTCTTCTAAAACGCTGTACTCCCTCTGCTGATTTGGAGACAGCTGATGGTTCCTTGAGCAATGTGGGCTCTGCCCTCAAAATGGCATGGTCTGTTTCCCCAGGTGTTCAACTGTGTTTGTTGCACATACAACAAAAAGAGAGAGAGAGAGAGAGCTATTTCTGGCTGTGGGGAAATCATTTCGGTTCTTAGGTAAGAGTGGCACGGACTGAATGCGATAGCAGTTCCTTTCTGCTGCCATTCTGCCTGCCATTCTGCCTCACACCTTACCCCTAGATCATCACAAGACCTTTTTGCTTGTTTGGGGGTTTTGCTCCCAAACAGAGCTTTTCCCTGTCACTTTGTTCTCTAGACTTGTTTTCTTTCCCCACCTCCACTTTCTCCAGCCCAGCCTCCATCTCCCCCGAGCACTCGCGGCAGGAGTCATTTTTTATAGCACACATAACCTTTAAACTAAAAGGAAAGTGCGTTGCTTATGGCAAAATGAATCTCTTTTCTGCTTTTATTTTGAAAAGTCCTCCCTGTTGTTTAATGTGGAGGATATTCGTGCTGAAAGCCTGTTCCAAGTAGGCATTTGTGCGTCCCCAAGGAACTTTTGATTTATTTCCTTAACTCTGCCCTCCTTTCTCTGTGGTTCAGAAACCTTTAATGATCTGTGAAGCCCGGAGACTTCAGTGCAAAACAGTAGTCTGTTTTCAGAACCCCTCCCACTGTATGAAAGGCCTGCCCGTTTCCACATGCTGGGTTTTTGACTCCCTGAAAGGCTGACCTCTCACAAATTTTGGTTGTACAGCAGGGCATCCTGGGTTGGGGCCTTGATAATGCTTTTGTGAAGTCTTTTTTCCTCCTCCTCTCCCTCTCTTTGAAAAGTTGCAATGAAAATTCCGGGCTCTTAGCCAACCCGTGGGATGTGATACAGTAGAAATGTTTCTGGTGCCCTTTGTTCCCGCTTGGCTTTGATTAGGTTTATTTCCCGTAAGCTTAATTTTGCTCCCCCCGCGCCGCCCCCCCCCCTTTAATGGCTGAAGAGGTTAACTTAGCCAAGGTTAAACATTTGATTATGCAAGCTGCTGCAACCTGGTAGAATCACTGTGCCAGGCTTCTGTGGCCAGAGAGACCAAGGGACACAATGTTTTCCCGGTGTATTTGCATTTCTTCCTCTCATGGCTGCCTTGTACTTTTTTTTTGTATTGAAATTTCACTCCTTCACCCAGGCTAGAGTGCAGTGGCATGCGCACTCATGGCCACCCCAGCATCGACCTTCTGGGCTCCAGTGCTCCTTCCATCTCAGCCTTCTGAGTAGCCGGAACTACAGACGTGCACTACCATCCCTGGCTGTTTTTTATTTTATTGTAGAGATGAGGTCTCGCCAAGTTGTCCAGGCTGATCTCAAACCTGCGGACTCAGGCAATCCACTTGCCTCGGCCTCCCAAAGTGCTGGGATTACAGGCTGAGCCACCAAGCCTGGCCCATGCCTTGTACTTCTAATGCCTACTTCCAGCGAATATTATAGCTGTGTTAGTTTCCTCTGTTCCTTCTACTTGAGGTGTTCCAGGAAGCCATTGTACAACCTGTTTTGAGATTTTGTTAGTCAAGAATCATGGTAAACCTCTCTCTTTGGGGTTTCTGCCAGGTGAAGGGAGGAGGCCTTCAGGGTGGCAGTAACAGTGACACTCCTTTGATCTCTCTCGTGGTTATTCATTTCAAAGGAGAGAAGTGGCTGCAGCTTTCAAAAGTTTTTATAGCACTGCTTTGACCTCATATTTATAGCTCTTTTCATCCTGGCAATTGAGAACACTTTAGAGGCATCTTTTGGCCAGTCCTCCCCACACACCTGTGAGGGGTGCTGTGCTACTCACATGCACAAGCAAAGAGACTGAGGTACCGTGCTGCTAAAACTGGTGCCCTCACGGGCCTGGCCAGGTCAGGGGGTGGGGGTGAGCCAGGTCCCAGGGCCACTGGAGGTAGGCTTCCCTGCAGACCCACTGGTGAGTGCTTGACTTTGGGGTAAGCTTTGCTTTTTACAGAAAAAAAGTGAGATTTTGTTTTCTTAGAAATGTTTTATTCACAGTAGCGTTCCTTGGCCACCTTACAGTGATGCAGTATACACATATGTAGTTCCTTTGTATCCTTGAGCATGGAGACGCAGACTTGTAAGCCAACAAAGGCTCTAGAATGGAAACCTCTATTTAATCCGTGTCCTGGAATCTGCTCAGTCCCCTTCTCTTGGGAAAAATGTGACCCTGCTTCCTTCTGGGCTATGTAAGAGCCTGTCACACTTCTGTCACACAAAAAGAGAGAATTCTGTCATGACCGGTACTGCTTCATTTCAAGGTTCTGTGCTAAAAATGTGCAAATCACCAAACAGAAGTTGTCCACTGGTCGCCTGCGGCAGCTGGGCCTCCTGATGGGGATGCTGACCCATCCAGAGCTGTGTGGGCAGGACTTTCTGGACTTGACCCTTGGTGTTCATTACCTTTCCCCTGATTGAACAGTTCTGACCAGAGTTACTCTTGGGCGTTTGAGGAAGTAGATTTTTGAGGCCTGGGTTTTTGTTTTTGTTTTTCTTGTGGAGATGATGCGGGACTCTTAGAACATTTGTGGCATGATTCTTCTCACCCCATCTCCCACAAACTTGTGCGAACTCTGATTCTTGCCCAATCTGAAAATTTGATCTAAAATTATGTATGTAAGCAGTACTTCTTAGGCGTTTAAAGAATCTAATTAAACTAAATGGAATAGAAACCTCAAACTGTTCTAATTATTCCCAGCTGTTCATTCTCACAACAAATTTATTTGTACATGTAATGCTGTTATTTTTTAAAATTTGGGTTATTCTGTGCACAATTCTTTTTTTAAAAAAAAACATTTAGTTAAAAATAAGTTCATACTTAAAATTTGCAAGAATATAGCCGGGCTTGGTGGCTCAGCCTGTAATCCCACGCCTTTGGGAGGCTGAGGTGAGTGAATTGCCTGAGTCCGCGGGTTCGAGACCCGCCTGGGCAGGCGAGACCTCATCTCTACAATAAATCAAAAAATTAGCCGGGCGTGGTAGCGCGCGCCTGTAGTTCCGGCTACTTGGAAGGCTGAGGCGGAAGGATCGCCGGAGCCCCGCAGGTGGAGGCTGCGG